>NC_059364.1:5652500-5952500 GCF_019703515.2 Myxocyprinus asiaticus | reverse complement strand
CATAAATAGATAGAAGAACTGTGGTGAATTCTCCAAGAAGCTTGGAACATCCTATCTGCCAACAACCAAGAAAAACTGTGTCCAGGTGTACCTAGGAGAATTGGTGCCGTTTTAAAGGCAAAGGTGGTCACACCGAATATTGATTTAGCTTGTTTATGTTTACTGGAATTTGTATGACATTAAGTGATACATGAAAACTATTTATGGCATTATTTTTGAAGACATCCTCACTATGCAAAATTTTTCACAAGTGCCTAAAACATTTGCACAATACTGTATACTCTTATTTGTAGCATACATACTTACAAGAATAGTTTGTATTTGTGTTGTATCTTTCTAGGGATTTTCTATGGCATGTCGCCTTTAGCGTGTTCACTGAGGGTTGTAATAAAGACAGAGACAGCCACGTGCTCTCACAAGACAACAAAACACCCAAATGACATGAGCGCACATCGCCAAGACAATAAGGCAATATACACCCATGCCAACTGACAAACAAGATTAGAGAATACGTAGCAACACCAAACAATGCAATGCCATGCATTCTCACACTAAACAAGCCTGAGCGTACATCGCGAGGCAAACGCCACACCTGACACATTAGACTGAAGTGACCGAACCTCAGCACAACATGAAGACAGCTCATGACCCGGGCGCGCAACGCGAGTGCGACGTGAGGTGCACCCGTGTTCGCGAGAGACAGACTATTGACGTGAGTGCATGCTGCCAAGATGACACAAGCGCGATGCACACACGTCAATAACAGGCAAATGTGGAGCATGAGTGTCCGGATCCCGACACAGACCGAAAATGAACCAGACAAGAAGTCAGGACCCAGACACCATACTCCAGACATGAAACAAGACAGACTGAAGTGTGCATGGTAGGGAATACAACCGAAACTGTGCGCTCACACAAAGACAGACAACGAAACACAAGACAGACATGGGATGATGATGCCATGGTTCTGTCAGACAAAAACCCAGACTGACAGAATGACAGGACCATGACAATAAAAGCAAATTATTTAATTTTACAAACAAAATGTTGACTTTATGCGTATTTGTCTCACACAATTTCAATGGGTTTTTATACATGAAAATATATAGCTATTTATAAACTGTATTTTAGGAAGGGGGTCTCTCGCAACAGGATCATCCATTTTGCGGGTACTTGTCTTGAAAAAGCTTGAAAACTCCTTGTATGCAATAGATCATCTTTTTCAAGCTGGTAAGGGCTTTTAGACCACCTTGGACCTGCAAAAAAACCAGCAACAATGTTCCAAAAACCAGCTGGTATTACCTTGTTTTCCAGCAGAGTATGTATCATATCTTTTGAAATTATAAACTGTATCCATAAAAGATGTAACATACAGGGCCAGTGTGTTATGGTGCCCTAGGCAAGATTATTAAAATGGGCCGCACCGTTGTATAACTGTCATACATGAAAACATCCAAAGAACTGCTGTAACATAAATGCAACATAAACATAAATGGTTTCTTTGTTTCAAAGAGAAGATAACTAGTACTGTATAAATGTTTTTAACTACTAGTGTATAAAAATTTATTTGCTGGAATAGATTCAATGTAAACAAGCAACTACTGGGGAAGAACTATGTGTAAAATTAAACAGACTTTTACAAACAAATTAAAATATTTTATTCTATTCTATTGTATTATATTATATTATATTATATTATATTTGGAGCTGTCAATATTAACATGTTAACACATGCGATTGATTAAAAAAGTTTGACGTGTGAATTTTTCTTAATAATGATAACGCATTTACCATTAATACGGCATAAACCAGCAAAAACACTGGTGGTACTAGGGCGGAACCTCTTCGATATGTCCATCCAAAGTCATTACACTGACACACACACCAAAAACACACACAACAGTGATGGGAAAGGACCTCTTAATGCTATTTGTATGTACAAAACAAGCCTAGTACTAGCAGCCTCTGTAAGGCAAAATTTAATTATCACAGAAGCACATCAATTCTTAAATATAGCTTCAAGCAGCGATGAGGGGCCCAAGCACCATGGGTCCATTTCCACCCAGTGGCTTTCGGAAAACAATGCAAGGTGGACACTATTCTATTTGAATTCAAATTTCCATTTTACATTATTCTTAACAATTTTGAAGCAATTTGGTTAAATATAAGAGGACTATTTTAAAGTCTGTTGTAAGAGCCACACTTCCTGCTGCCAGGTGGTGGCGCTATGACCATGACCCAAATAGTCACATCCATGTGATTAGCCCCCAAGACTAAACATACATCTCAATTTTGATCTAAATTACACATTGCACACAGAAGATATGAAACACTTCCTGTTTCCCATTCCTTGCCATTAATTTAATGCCTCGCCATGGCAACACCATTCGATATATCAATAATCTGTTCACAATTTAGCATCTTCAATGTCTTGGCATAATGTAGTCTAAATGTGGTGACAGTCTCATGAATCCCCTAGGATGAGTTTTTTAAAGTTCAAAGACTGCAATATTCAAAAAATCCAAAATGGCCGTCATCCTGCTGGGCGGAGCTAATGACTGTAATTATGAAAGTTGTCCGGCTTGATGACAACTATATATGTACCAATTTTGGTGACTGTAGGTGAAAATGGGGGTGCTACAGAGGCCGTCTTACATGCCCATTTTAAAGGGGGTGCTACAGAGCCCCCCCCCCCACCACACACACACACACACACACACACACACACACACACACACACACACACACACACACACTCCCATGTGTGAACTTTTGCCCAGCCCTAAAGGCCAACGACTCTGATGTGTGTGCAAAATTTCATGAAATTTTATGCATGCCAAGTGCCTCAAAAACACCCAAATGTAGCAAGAAAGGAATAAGGAATAATTGAGGACAGACCGTTAAATTATTGAAAAATAATGCAAACCTGAGGTGGTAATGCAGTCACGATGTGCAGCGGAGTGACCGTTGCACCTCATGTGTGCATGATCTTTCAATAATTCAATGGGCTGGAGTCAATTATTCCACTTATACCATGGTTACCCCACCTTAATACGTCGTTCAGGGTTTTATCTCAAGACATTTTCTGGTTTTTGTCCCTAAAATGCTTTTGTGAGGTGAACTAATTTCCTCCGCCACAGATTCAGCATCTTGCTCTGATACAGCTCAAGCATTCGTTGCTAGTTCAAAAACGTCACTTCAGAACTAGCAACCTAGGATAGCGAGGCTTGCGCTGCTTTACTGGAGCACTTACTGGAGTAACAAGTTAGTGTGTTTGTGCGTGTGTATGACAGTTTGTGAGTTTTTTTTGTTTTGTTTTTTGAGGGATTGAAAGAGAGAAGCTCAGAAACTGAGAGAGATCACCTGCATGATTAACTTTATTTGTTGCAGCTCTTGTTAGAAATAACATTGCTTCAAAATCCCCAAGATGTAAGTTTAAGCACTTCTTAGCAGCAGCGAGTGTCGCCATATAACTATTTTCAACCCTACTGAGATGCCAGTGACTGACATGACGGCTCTATATCCCACTCTCGAGTAAGTGTGTGCGTAATGCGTATATGTACAGGTACAGTATGCGTGTCCACGTGTGTGTGAGAGCTTAACAGAGGGGGAAGGGGAGTGCGAGGGTGTTTCCCACGGATATTTCAGATAATATAGAAACTGTTGTATTGATCAAGTGTATCAAGCCCTGATACAGCTCAAACCTTCATTGCTAGTTCGAAAACGTCACGTTAAAACTACCAACGGTGGATGCGCTGCTGTTAGGCATTAGAGTAACAAGGTAGTGTGTGTGTGTGTGTGTGTGTGTGTGTGTGTGTGCTCGAGTGAAAGAGAAGGGGTAGCGTGGTGCTTTCCATTATAGCTATGTGAGGCTGATTAGAGCGAAATACATTAAAAATATAAATATTTCACATATTAAAAGTTATTTCGGATAATAGAAACTGTTGTATTGATCAAGTCCCGGGGGGTGTGGCTCTATTTGTTGGTCGCAAAACGAGTCTCAATGTGTCTGTGTGTGTGTGTGTGCGTGTATGTAAGTGCAGGGTAAGCGCTTTTCAAACGGAATTGAAATAAATGTAGGATATTATAGACATTGTTTGAAGTTCTTAACTGATTTACTTTAACCAATGTCTTTGTTTATATGGTTATTTTGCTGTGGTAGCATGTACGGTGTGTGTGTGTGTGTGTGTGGGTGGGTGAGATGAGAGCGAAAGAGAGAGAGAGAAAGTGAGGGAGCCCAAGGACGCTTTTCAATCTAAACTGAAATAAATTTAGGATATTATAGACATAGTTTGTCATTCTTATCCAATGTACTTATCCAGTGTCTTTGTTTTTATTGGTTATTTTGTTGTAGTAGCCTGTAGGACTCTTTGAATTAACTGAAATAATTTGGCAAAGTGATATGGAACCGTTATGCGGTCAAGACCTGAAACTACTTTATAGTCGTGTGTTTACTTGGAAAAAAAATTGCACACCTTAGAACGTCCATCAACCAATCAGAATCAAGCATTCAACAGACCCATGGTATAAAGACGTTTTATTGATCAAGTGTATCTAGCTCTGATACAGCTCAAGCCTTCGTTGCTCGTTCGAAAACATTACGTTGGAACTAGCAACGGAGGATGTGCTGCTTTTCGGCACTGGAGTAACAAGTTATGGGTCTTTTCCACTGCACGGTACAGCTCAACTCGACTCTGCTCGCTTTTTTGGGGTTTTCTACTGTGGATAGTACCTGGTACTTTTTTTAGTACCACCTCTGTCGAGGTTCCAAGCGAGCCGAGCCGATACTAAATGTGACGTCAAAACCCTGCAGAACACTGATTGGTCAGAGAGAATCGTCACTACCAGCGCCACTGGATTTACGACACGGGACATCAACCTGCTAGTTTTAAAGTTAGCAACAGTGATAGCAATATCATTTGTTCACGCGACTTTCGAATTGTAAAAAGAAATGGCTGTGCGCAAAACCACGCCGTGGTCAATAAACGAGGTGCAGACATTCCTCTCGTTAGCGACAAACGAAAGACGCGAAACAAAAAAGTATTTCAGGAAGTGCCTCACCTGTTGGCCGCACACGGCTACCACCAGACCTACCAACAATGTAGGGAAAAGTTAAAAAAACTTAAAAGTGACTACAGAACCATCAAGGACCACAACAGCCGGAGTGGTTCAAACAGAAGAGAGTGGAAGTGGTTCGACCAAACGGACGCTATCCATGGCAATAGACTGGCGAGCAATGGGAGGGAAAGTGCCCTGTTGATGGTACATTAACTCTATATTCTGCTTGAAAGCTTCACTTTATTTAGTTGAGCATCTACTGGAAAGCTTGCTTCTAAAACAACCAGGTCAATTTAACTGTTACACTTGTGTAAAATCACCTTGCAACAACTGCTTCATGCAGCACAATGAGCTAGCAGCTAACAGCTAGTGGTCGTGTTATTGTTTATGGTCAGTAATGTTTGTGTCGCGTATAAGATGATGTCATGGCAGTAGAGGCGGCGCAACTATGACGATCAGCCTATAATCCCACCCACGTTGAGGCGGCACTAAACTGCAGTGGAAAAGCAAGCTCAGAAAAGCGAGCAGAGTCGAGTCCAACCGTAACGTGCAATGGAATATTGCCATTAGTGTACCCCAGCCAACATTTCCATGTGGGCCCCATGTGAGTTTTTGATGGGCTGTCACTTGGGTCCTACATGGGCAAAAGATGGGGACACTGTGGGGACTAAGTCGGGCCCATGTGGATGTTCATTATATGGGCCCACTTGGGTCCCAAATGGGTGCTAACAATGGGGCCAAGGTGGGCTACAAATAGCACCCTAATGGGGCCTGTATGGGTGATCTTGCTGGACCCACAATGGCCCCTTATTTCCTCATATATGGGGCTTTTGTGGGGCCAGAGTGTGCTAAAAGTTGGCCCCTTTTAATTAAATAAATATGATTGCTGTGGGTCGTTAATGTGCTACTCTTCACTTTTGAACCACTCCAACTCTAAGTTGCATTGTCTTTGTAAACCTGTGCCTGACCAAACCAAGAATGCCTAAAGTCAGCTGAGTTTGTCTATTGCCCTAATATTTTAATGTCAAAGAAATTACATAACATAATATTTGAACTGATGAAAATTACTTCATCAGAGTGTGTAAACCGTGTTTTGTGTGGCTCAGCAGTTAAGGCTCTGGGTTACTGATCAGAAGGTTGGGGGTTCAAGCCCCAGCACTGCCAACATGCCATGGTTGGGCCCTTGACCCTATCTGCTCCAGGGGTGCCGTATCATGGCTGACCCTGCACTCTGACCCCAGCTTAGCTGGGATATGTGAAAAAAAGAATTTCACTGTATATGTGTGATAAATAAATAAAATTATAATTATACATCCAGACAAAAAGACAGGATAAATCTCTGAAATAAATCTGGACAAAAACCACTCATTCCTGGGCCTGAACAGACTCCTCAGCATCATACCTAAAGAAGAGCACATAAAGATATAGAAAAGGCAATTTACTCAATATTAAATACTGCTAGAACTGCAGAAAAATAACAGGAGCACCACTTTAAGGCATTCATGATAAATAGGCCATGCAAATGAGTTTGAGGTATTTCTGCACAACTGAAAAAATTGTCACTTAAAGGGATAGTTCACCCAAAAATGAACATGCTCTCATCATTTCCTCACCCTAATGCCATCCCAGATGTTTATGACTTTCATTCTTCAGCAGAACACAAAGATTTTTAGAAGAATTTCTCAGCTCTTTTGGTCCATTTAATGCAAGTGAATGGGTGCCAAAATTTTGAAGCTCCAAAAATCACATAGGTCAGCATAAAAGTAATCCATAACACTTCAGTGGTCTTCAGAAGCGATTTGATAGGTGTGGGTGAGAAACAGATCAATATTTTAGTACATTTGTATTATAAATTCTCCTCACTGCTAAGTCAATCTCCACTTTAACTTTCACATTGTGTTTTTGGTGATTCATATTCTTCATGCATATGCCCCCTACTGTGCAGGGAGAAGAATTTATAGTAAAAAAAAAAGGACTTAAATACTGATTTGTTTCTCACCCACACCTATCATTTTACTTCTGAAGATATAGATTTAACCACTGGAGTTGTATGGATTACTTTTATGTTGCCTTTGTGTGCTTTTTGAGCTTCAAAGTTTTGGACCCTACTGGCTTGCATTTTATGGACCTACAGAGCTGAAATATTCTAAATAATCTTGATTTGTGTTCAGCAGAAGAAAAAGTCATATACATCTGGGATGGCATGAGGGTGAGTAAATGAGAGAATTTCATTTTATGGGTGAACTATCCTTTTAAGATATTACTAGAGTTATCATCTCATGTAAGTGTACATCATTTTAAACATTTTTTAAAAATGTCTTTCTGTATAAAAATGTATGAGTAAAACTTTTTAAATGGGCAAATAAATAAATATAAATTAAATTACTGAGGGTACTTTTAACATATATAGCAGAAATTAAAACCTTGGAATATCTGTCATCCAATCAGAATCAAGCATTCAGCAGCGCAAAAAAAAAAAAAAAAAAACCTATTCATTTTTTCAGAGACATCCCCATTATTATACCACTGTTGGGGGGCGGGGGGGTCTGGTATAAGCATTGTTAAATCACGGTGCCATTTAATGCTTGATTCTGATTGGTTGACATATGTTCTAAGATGTTAAATTACAATTGAATAAAATTACTAATTGCAATTACAATTTCATTTTTTTTTTCAACGTATAAATCTGACTGTGCTGCCTTCCGTTCAAGGTCCTGCTGGGCTCTCAAGGCACAGTTGCCATCTCTGTCTCTTGCATTTTCTTAATGGTTTAATGAAGGCCGGATCCACCTCTTTCTTACTGACAGTTTGCAGCAAAGGGTTCTGCTTCAGGTCACCTGTGAAACAAAATAATTAGTTTTAAGTCGAGGTTACTACTGCAGCAACAAGAGCACAGCTCATCAAACCCATAAAAAATACAATATGCCACAGAGCAAAAGTGTTTAGCTATGAAGCAAGCAAGATACATGAGCATAGGCCAATCAGAACTAAAAACAAAAAAAACAAAAAACAAACTACTTATACTTGTAAGCAGGGCTCGAGTTGAGGGGGGATGCGGGGGATGCCATCCCTCTTGTTGCAAGAAATACCAAAAAGCATCCCCCTTGTAAAACCACCATCCCCCCTTACCATCCCCTTTAGATCAGTTGTGTCATGTATTACTTAGAACTAATCATGCAAGTAAAATATTTAATATGTTTGATAAATAACAGACTTTAAGGGCGATTAGACAGTCAGAATTAGATTTCAACGTGTGAGGTTGTCAGATTTCTATAGGTGAAATCCCCCAATCAGATCTGGACATTTGTACAGTTTGGATATGCTGCCAGGGTGACACTTTAGTCCTGCAATCTGGCAAGCTTGAGTGCCCGAGCTCCCTCTCCACTGTGAAAAAAAGACGCTGGTTTTCTGAAAACACTGGCAGGTATGTCGGAGTTTGTGATTGGTTGATTTGTCCTTCCAAATGACAAAAGGTGTTTTAAACTAGATTTTTAAAAGATTTCTCATTATAACACCTTGTACAACATTATTTGTCAATGACTCATAAGTATTAAATCTTTGACTAAACCAATTCCCCTTGAATTTTTTTTTTTTTTTTTTTTTTTACAAACCGACCACTGCTTGCAAGCACCATTTACCAAAACTTTGTTTACTTAAGTAAATGAAGGATGTTGAAATGTATTTATACCATGCAAAGTATCAAAGAGACGTGTTTTTCAGAATTAATGTTTGCCATGGCACCATATGAGGTTGAATTGACAGGCAAGGTCATTTGCAAAAATAAATAAATAAAATAATACCGGTAATTCTTCAGACACACTCGTAGCTCCTCCCTCCGATGTCCCCCAAGGACTGAGACCTAAAGTTGAGATGAAACTAAAATAGGGAGAGAGATCAAATGGGTTAACAAGACAGGGCAGGTGTGACTAATAAACTAATAATGGGCAAACAAGGAGGCCGGGTGTGACGTAAGACAGAGAGACACGCGGCGATACAGAAACAAAACAAAGCCACGTGCTCTCACAAGACAACAAAACATGAGCGCAAATCACCAAGACAATAAGGCAATATAGTACGCCCATGCCAACCATCAAACAAGACGAGAGAATGCGTAGCAACGCCAAACATAGTGATGCCACGCATTCTCACACTAAACGAAGCCTGAGCGTACATCGCGATGCAAACGCCACGCAATGCACGCAACAGGCGACAAAAATAAAACAGGTCACCTGTGCGAGAGTTCGGCCACACACACATCCGACACCTCAGACCGAAGTGACCAAACCTCAGCACAACACGAAGACAGCTCGCGACCCGGGTGCGCAACGCGAGTGCGACGCGAGGCACACCCGTGCTCGCGAGAGACAGACAAACTATTGATGTGAGTGCATGCTGCCAAGATGACACAAGTGCAATGCACCCACATCAGTAACAGACAGATGTGGAGCATGAGTGTCCGGATCCCAACACAGACTGAAACTGAACCAGACAGGAAGTCAGGACCCAGACACCATACTCCAGACATGAAACAAGACAGACCGAAGAGCGCATGGCAGGGAATACAACCGAAACCGTGCGCTCACACAAAGAATGACAACGAAACACAAGACAGACATGGGACCATGGTTCTGTCAGACAAAAACCCAGACTGACAGAGTGACAGGACAGTGACAATAAAAGCAGATTATTTAATTTGACTTTTTACATTTTAAAATTTTATTTTTCTCACACAATTTCAGTGGGTTTTTATACATGAAAATATAAAGCTATTTTATACTGTTTTTAGGAAAGGGGTCCCCCGCAACAGGATCATCCATTTTGCGGGTCCTTGTCTTGAAAAAGCTTGAAAACTCCTTGTATACAATAGATCATCTTTTTCAAGCTGGTAAGGGCTTTTAGACCACCTTGGACCTGCAAAAAAACCAGCAACAATGTTCCAAAAACCAGCTGGTATTACCTTGTTTTCCAGCAGAGTATGTATCATATCTTTTGAAATTATAAACTGTATCCATAAAAGATGTAACATACAGGGCCAGTGTGTTATGGTGCCCTAGGCAAGATTATTAAAATGGGCCGCACCGTTGTATAACTGTCATACATGAAAACATCCAAAGAACTGCTGTAACATAAATGCAACATAAACATAAATGGTTTCTTTATTTCAAAGAGAAGATAACTATTACTGTATAAATGTTTTTAACTACTAGTGTATAAAAATTTATTTGCTGGAATAGATTCAATGTAAACAAGCAACTACTGGGGAAGAACTATGTGTAAAATTAAACAGACTTTTACAAACAAATTAAAATATTTTATTCTATTCTATTGTATTATATTATATTATATTTAGATCTGTCAATATTAACATGTTAACACATGCAATTGATTAAAGAAGTTTAACGTGTTAATATTTCTTAATTCCGATAAACGCATTTACAGTTAATACAGCATAAACCAGAAAAAACACTGGTGGTACTATGGCGGAACCTTTGCGATGTGTCCATCTGAAGTCATTACACTGACGCACACACCGAAAACACACACAACAGCGATGGGAAAGGACCTCTTATTTGCTCGCTATTTGTATGTACAAAACAAGCCTAGTACTAGCAGCCTCTATAAGGCAAAATTTAATTATCACAGAAGCACATCAATTCTTAAATATCTGCAAGCAGCAATTACGGGCCCAAGCACTATGGGTCCATTTCCACCTGGTGGCTTTTGATAAACAATGCAAGGTGGACACATGCATTTGGCATTTGACATTATTCTAAACAATTTTGAATCAATTTGGGTAAATATAAAAGGACTATTTTAAATTTATTGTAAGAGCCACTCTTCCTGCTGCCAGGTGGTGGCGCTTTGACCATGACACAAAATATTAATATCCATGTGATTAGCCCCCAAGACTAAACATACATCTCAATTTTGATCTAAATCATACATTGCATACAGAGACACTTCTTGTTTCCCATTTTTCGGCATTACTTTAATGCCTCACCATGGCAACACCGTTGGATATATATAAAAATTCTGTTCACAATGTAGCATCTTCAGTGTCTTGGCATAATGTTGTCTAAATGTGGTGACAGTCTCATGAATCCCCTAGGAGGAGTATTTAAAAGTTCAGAGACTGCAATACTCAAAAAAATCCAAAATGGCCGACCTCCTGTTGGGTGGAGCTAATAACTATAATTATGATTGATGAAGAACTGCTTGATGAGAACTATATATCTACCAATTTTGGTGATTGTAGTTGAAAATGGTGGTGCTACAGAGGCCATCTTACACGCTTATTTACCCCCCCCCCCGCAACTTTTCCCCAGCCCTAATGGCCGATGACTCTGATGTGTGTGCAAAATTTCATGAAATTTTAAGCATGCAAGGTGCCTCAAAAACACCCAAATATAGGAAGAAAGGAATAATAACAATTAATGTGTTGCCATGGCAACAGTATTTAAGATATCAAATATTCCATGGGGGCCTGGGTAGCTCAGTGAGTATTTTTTTGTTATTACATTTTTTTTATTGATTCCATCACAAGACATATAAACACAACATAAAATATGGAATCAGTTATATAAATTACCCCCCCCCCCCCACACACACACACACCCACACACACACACACACCCCCCACCCGACACAAAAACACGCTATACAGAAATTATAGCAAATGTAACCTTTCAACAAATAAGATACACTAAACAAATGTGCTTCATGTGGTAACATCTATTAGAGAATAGATTAGGATCCACCAACAAAACTCATATTTAGGGTAAGATCCGGTAGCAATAGCTGTTTAAGGTAACAATTCTGGGTTAACTCACTACATTTTTAAAGTGTAGAGAGACAATATTTTTAAGTTTAAGCCTATTAATATCTATCATTTAAACTAGAATGATTTCTTTAAAGCATTTTTAACCTTAAAAAATCTAGGTGACAGAAAAATTATTATAATTGAAAAATAACCCATAAATGTGCTTTTGGGACCCTGTGGCTCTTGCAAAGTGTTGCAAGCCCTAATCTGAAGTTAGTTGAGAAGTTGACTATTAAATGTTCTTTCTTTTCTTCTCTGTATTGTGTTGAAATCTAACACAGAGCTCATGCCTCTTTTGTTAAATCTTAGAATGTAAATACTACCAGCTGATGAACTGAGCTGAAAGGAACAGGCTGAAATCAAAGCCTGCAGAGATGCCTTCAACTGTCCTTCAGATGAAAACACAGCAGTAAAACACACACAATCCTGCATACCATGTATCTAAAACTACCTCAACATTCTTGCATGATTTCAGTGCAGTGCTAAAATTAATGTTACATGGCGCCCCCTATTGACAACCACTTCTCTTTGGTACACAAAATATATACTTCTCTGAAAACAAGTCTTCAAGTTTGTTTCTCAAGTAAACTTATGACGTTTAGATGTCTTTATTAGGAAAACATGCTAAAATACTTTAAAGGGATAGTTCACCCAAAAATGAAAATACTCTCATCGTTTACTCACCCTCATGCCATCCCAGATGAGTATGACTTTCTTCTGCAGAAAACAAAAAAGGGGTAATGGTGACCAGAACTTTGAAGGTCCAAAAAGCACATAAAGGCAGCATAAAAGTAATCCATACAACTCCAGTGGTTAAATACATATATTTAGAAGCAAAATAATAGGCGTGTTTGAGAAAAATATCAATATTTAAGTCCTTTTTTTACTATAAATTCTGCTCCCTGCCCAGTAGGTGGTGATATGCACGAAGAATGCGTATTGCCAAAAAACAAAAGAAGACCAATGTGGAAGTGAAAGTGGAGATTTAAGCTGTGTCCGAAATCATGTACTGTCACAGTATGTACTGCATTGTATGTTGTTTTAGGTATGCATGCGAGTAGTATGAATAGGTTTTGGACATACTTCATCCGGGGACGCTGGCTTTGTCTCATGACCTGAATATATGATGTAAGAACAACAACCGCAAAAATGATCTGCTCTGGCTTTGTTAAACAAGCACCATTTAACCACAAGGAACAATTATCTTGGTATATATACAGTAACACTTACAGTTTTGAAGAGCCGTTCGCCTCACCGGGGTTCCTTTAAGTCCAGTGTTTTAAACATGACGTTGCCTCAGCTCCAGAAGGATTATGGGATTGTTAAGTGTCCAGCCGATCCACACTTCAAAATCTTGCTCCACTGGCATACTGAATAGTAGGGAAGTGTGGATATTCTGACACAGTGTTATAGTTAAAAAGGACTTAAATATTGATCTGTTTATCACCCACAGCTATCATATCGCTTCTGAAGACATGGATTAAACCACTGGAGTTATATGGATTACTTTTATGTTGCCTTTACAGTATATGTTTTTTCGACCTTCAAAGTTCTAGTCACCATTCACTTGCATTGTATGGATCTACAGAGCTGAGATATTCTTCTAAAAACCTTTGTTTGTGTTCAGCAGAATAAAGAAAGTCATACACATCTGGGATGGCATGAGGGTGAGTAAATGATGAGAGAATTTTCATTTTTGGGTGAACTATCCCTTTCAGTCCATCAGTAAAGTTAGTTCTGTCAGTGTTTCTTTGGGAGACAAACAGAAAGTCATTGTTTCTAACAATGCTCTGGGTGTTTTTCGCTCTGTGCTTGTGTAAAGACTTATTGGCTTTTAATTGGAACTCTTGTTGTCAGCGAACAATCATCTCTCTGTAAATGAAGGTCTTTGCAAATTAAACTTGATGGTGGAAATATTCCGTGTAACAGGCTTGGCAACACTCTCTGTACCGTACACATTTTACAAGGGTACTTTTATAGAAGAACCATTAGCCTGCTCCTCTTATGAGTGCCCTTGGGAAACGACCAATGACAGCTTACTTATGTGGCATAAAATCAGGCTGAAGGATTGAGTCCGATCGGATAAGTTGCATATTATTATCGATGCTCAGTGTGGCCTTGAGTTACCACAGTTTTGACATGAGATGTGCATATGATTCTGATTGTGCATGGGCCCTCACTAAAACTGAGCCTCCCTAAACTCTCTAAATATTTTGAAATGAACTTAAAATATATTGTTCCTCAATAGATGTAGAGTATTTGGTAACACTTTACAATAAGGTTCCATTTGTTAACATTAGTTAACAACATTAGTTAACATGAACTAACAATGAACAATACTTTTAAAGCATTTATTATTATTGATTAATGTTAATTTCAACATATATCAATACATTTTTAAAATCAAAAGTTGTATTAGTTATAATTAGTTAATGCACTATGAACTAACATTAATTTACAATGAACAATTGTATTCTTATTAACTAACATTAACTAAGACGCAGTGTTATAGTTAAAAAGGACTTAAATATTGATCTGTTTATCACCCACAGCTATCATATCGCTTCTGAAGACATGTATTAAACCACTGGAGTTATATGGATTACTTTTATGCTGCATTTACAGAATATGTTTTTTCGAGCTTCGAAGTTGTAGAAAAAATATACTGTTAATTGTTTACAATACCTAATGCATTAACAAATGTTAACAAATGGAACCTTATTATAAAGTGTTACCGAGTATTTAGAGTACAAAGTATGGTACTTGCATCTCCACACAGCAAAAATAATAAAACAAATAAATGAATAAATAAATATTTTGTATTATTTTCTGGAAAAATATCTTCATATCCTCAAAACAATAAAAAATTACTTGAGAAGCTCAATAAATGAGATATTAAAGGAATAGTTCACCCAAAAATGAAAATGCTCTCATCATTTACCATCCCCGTTAATGACTTTCTTTCCTCTGCAGAACACAAACAAAGATTTTTGGAAACATATTTCAGCTCTGTAGTTCCATACAATGCAAGTGACTGGTGGCCCAAACTTTGAAGCCCCAAAAAGCACATAAAGGCAGCATAAAAGTGATCCATAAAGGCCCGGCATCAAAGAACTAGCAGCGACAAAAGACAACTGTGGTGTCGCCTCACATCGCCTGCGTCTGGGCCTTAAGTCCTGTAAGTTGCGAGCTGGGGGCGAGATATTTCTATCTGAAATTTCAGACCAGCAGTCTCAGGCCAGAGGTTAGGGGGCGGAGCTAATGGAGCCACAGCAGTTTCCAGACCGATGCCTGCGCCACCTACAGTTTTTTAAGCATAATTTCTTACATTTGTTTGCTTTATTAGATTTAAAACGTGCTGTTTTCACATAGATTTCCATTTGATGACTATCTTAAACATTTAATGGTAACACTTTTCAATAAGGTTCCATTTGTGAAGAAGAAGCCTTTATTTTGTCACACATTATACATTTTGCATATATACAGTGAAATTCTTTTTTTCGCATATCCCGAGCGCAGGGTCAGCCATGATACGGCGCCCCAGGAGCAGATAGGGTCAAGGGCCTTGCTCAAGGGCCCAACAGTGGCACCTTGGCAGTGCTGGGGCTTGAACTCCCGACCTTCTGGTCAGTAGAAGCCCAGAGCCTTAACCGCTGAGTCACCACTGCCGCATTTGTTAACATTAGTTAATACAATAGTCATCACGAACGAACAATGAACAATATTTTTAACCATTGTTTATTAATCTTGGTAATGTTAATGGATAAACACACAATTGTTCTTTGTTAGTTCATAGTGCATAAACTAATGTTAACATATACAACTTTTAATTTTAAAAAATATATTAGTAAATGTAAAAATTAATATTAAACAAGATTAACAAATGCTAAAAATGTATTGCTCATTGTTATTCATGTTCTTCAAACAAATGGAGCTTTATTTTAAAGTGTTACCCATTTGACTATTTTATATGAGATAATATGATTTCCTTCATGTTCATGATGTAACAAATAGTACTTAAAGGAACAAAGCATGGGCATTTAATGTCATATATATTTAATCATATCAAATAAAAAATGAACATTCAATTTCAAAGCCTGGCAAAAAATGTACATAGAACAATTAGAAAACTAATAAGAAATGTTAATATTGATAAAATACAACTAAATTAATCATTTAAACAACTTGTCAACAACAGCAACATTTTAACAGAAGCACTCAAACTTTATACAACAAATTGACAACTTAAAACTCATCAAAAGAACAGTGGACTCTTAGGCCCATCTTATCGTGTAATTCCAGGAAACAAATCTTCATGTCTTCCCTTAAAAGAAAATGAAATGTGAAGGTCTCTCTGGAAAGTTCTGGTTCTTCAAAAAGATTGCGGATGGCCGTTTCCTTGACCTCTTCTTCCAACTGTAGGAAACGAGGCTCTTCACCTGTGCCCTGAACTGCCGTTTATTCCCATGTAGCCATTTCAAACTTTTCTTCTTTAAAGAAGAGTCGAGAATAATTAAATTTTTGGTTGTAATATTTGCAACAACACAGTATACAGTATATACAGTGTATTTACATATGTGCATGAGTGTGTGTGATATATATATCCATACATATCTATATGTATATGTCTATATTTGACACATACCTCATTGCTGCTGGGAGTGCCTTGTTCTCCTCTTGGAAGTGACTCCTAAACAAAGGCTGTCTTATAACACACAGTACATTTTTGATTGATTTAGAATTGTCGTTCAGGGGGTGGCTAGTGTGGTCTGGTGCATCCTGCTGCCATCTCTTCCCCAGGTAAATGATGCACCCGGCCGTCAACATGATCTAATAAAAAACATGATTCATCAGACCAGGCCATCTTCTTCCATTGCTCCATGGTTCAGTTCTGACGCTCACTTGCATGGGCACTCTGACCGGTCCGCGGCTATGCAGCCCCATATGCAGCAAGCTGTGATGCACTGTGTGTTCTGACACCTTTCTATCATGGCTAGCATTAAGTTTTTCAGCAGTTTGTGCTACAGTAGCTTTTCTGTGGGATCGGACCAGATGGGCTAGCCTTCGCTCCCCATGCGCATCAGTGAGCCTTGGGCGCCCATAACCCTATGGCCGGTACATTGGTTGTCCTTACTTGGACCACTTTTGGTAGGTAGTAACCACTGCATACCGGGGACACCCCACAAGACCTGCTGTTTTGGAGATGCTCTGACCCAGTCGTCTAGCCATCACACCAATCCCTAACTGAGATCCACCAATCAGAGAAGTTCCCAAATACTAATCACTTTTTCTGATTTTTGAAAATGATTTGCTTAAAATCAAATGTTTTAATGTTGTTAAATAATAATAGAGCTTTCTGGTTTGGGTCAAGGCTAAGAAATATTTATAAAAACATTTTTTGAAATGCCTAGAGAAAATTAATGGGGAATATTTCTTGCTTTTCCATGGATGCTCGGTCATTCCTTTGGGTGCTCGCCCCCATGGGATCGACGCCCGTGTTGTAAGTCTCCAGTGGTTTAATCAATGTCTTCTGAAGCGACCCAATTGGTTTTGGGTGAAAATAGACCAAAATGTACCTTCTTTTTCACTCTAAATCTTGACTTCAGCAGTCTCCTTGGCGATCATAATTTCAAGCTCGATTACACTTCCTACAGCGCCATCTAGTGCTCTGTCCATGCGTCAAGCACTAGGAAGTGTAATCGATCTTGAAATCATGATCATGCCTAGAGACTGCAATGGCAAGATGTACAGTGAAAAAGGAGTTATATTTTGGTCTGTTCTCACCCAAAACCGATTGGATTGCTTCTAAAGACACTGGAGTCTTATGGGTTACTTTTATGCTGCTTTATGTGCTTTTTTGGAGCTTCAAAGTTTTGGTCACCATTCACTTGCATTGTATGGACCTACAAAGCTGAGATATTCTTCTAAAAATCTTTATGTGTGTTCTGCAAAAAGAAAGTCATACATATCTGGGATGGCATTTAATTGTTATGTAAAAAGTCTTAAAAAGTATTGTTTTGGGTAAAAAGTCTTGTTTTCAGAGAAATTAACAAAAATGTTATGTTTAAAAGAAGAAAAAAAGCTATTTGCTTTTGAATGAAGTTTTTTTCTATGTCATTTTGCTTCTCAAGTAAATTTATCTGGTTTTTAGACTGTTTAGATATTTTGTTTTTTTACTGTACCATGTTTAAATCCATCCCACAAAATTCTAAAGATTTTCCCCCAAAATCAGCATAACAAATTACAAGAAAAAAACAAAAGTCAGACAGCAAGTTGTTGGTTTATATACAGTATATTCATATATTTTACAGTTGTTTGTTATTTGTTTAATTCATTGACAATGCTTGATAGGATTAGTTAATTCCCACATATTTTTAAGTACACAGTCTTCTACCTTTGTTTTTTCTATTATATTTTCTTTCTTTTTTATTTTATTTTTATTAATTTTTTTACAGTCACTATTTAATTTCTTAAAGGGATAGTTTAAACAAAAATAAAAATTCTGTCATCATTTACTCACCCTCACGTTGTTCCAAACCTGAGTTTCTCTCCTCTGTGGAACGCAAACTGAGATGTTAGGCAGAATGTTCAGTATCAGGTTCACTTTCATTACAATTTTTCTCTGTACAAAGAAACTGAGCAGCCTATATGACGAAAGAATTTTCATTTCTGGGTGAACTATACCTTTTAAACATGCACAAATGGTTCATTAAACATGTGTTTGGTGCTTGATAAGAAGAACAGCTAACAATAATGTGTTTGTTTGGACCCTCCCTAGTTGGGTACTGAGCTGACAGAGGCTGGTGCATCGAATGCTTTGTTTGGTTTGGCCCATTCAAGGTCTTGCTCATTGGCAGTGTGAAATGAAAGAAATAGTAATTAGGGAAATGGAATGATTTTATTGGACATGTTTTCTACCAGTTACTGCCCAGATGTCTGGCAGCTGAACACATAGGGAGTGTTAGTCTGAACAGTGTGTTTCAGACTAGTAATGAATCAAAAAGGACAATGCAGCCATAAATCAAAGAACACAAAAGTTTATGTAGTTTGTACATGATGATGATACATTTGATGATGTAGATCAGCTGAATGACTTCCTACCAGTACAAAACAAAAATGCACCAGGAAGTATTTGGACACTTAAGTCACATGCCACTGTATTAAATAACAAAATATCAAACCAAGTGGCATTTGCTTTAAAGAATGATAACACAAGCACACTTTTCAAGCACACTTCTTCTTTCACAAAAAGAAGTTTGTTAGGTTGTGAATTATAAAGCGATGGATACACTGTTCAAAATGAAGACAAAAAGCATTTTGACATTTGTTAAATGATAGCAGAACATGTCTATAGTTAATGTGCTAAACTCCTGTGGTTTCTCTGCTATTTGAGGGGAACTGATTTCATACATCCACTAAATGTGTCCAGTTAAATGTCGCAGCAAAAATGGCTCAGAAAAGTGAAGTTACACTGTAAAAATGTCTGTAATTTTATCGGTAATTTTTTTTTTTTTAATTCTTCAGTAAAAAACGTTAATTGGTTAATGGGTAGTTACTGTAAAATATATGGTAAAAAAATGATAATATATTTAACAAGACAATACATATAATTTTACAGTAAAATATACACTACCGGTCAAAAGTTTTGAAACACTTGACTGAAATGTTTCTCATGATCTTAAAAATCTTTTGATCTGAAGGCGTATGCTTAAATGTTTGAAATTAGTTTTGTAGACATAAATATAATTGTTCCACCATATTAATTTATTTCATTATATAAATTTAATTAAAAATAAAAACGTTTTTGAAATTTATGACTTGGACCAAATAATAAAGAAAAGCAGCCAATAAGTGCTCAACATAGATGGGAACTCCTTCAATACTGTTTAAATATCATCCCAGGCTGATACCTCGAAGTTGGTTGAGAAAATGTCAAGAGTACATGTCTGCAAATTCTAGGCAAAGTGTGACCACTTAGAAGATGCTAAAATATAACACAGTTTTGATTTATTTTGGATTTTGTTTAGTCACAACATAATTCCCATAGTTCCATTTATGTTTTCCATAGTTTTGATGACTTTACTATTATTCTAAAATGTGAAGAAGAAAAAAATTATAATAAAGAATAAGTGTTTCAAAACTTTTGAGAGGTAGTGTATACATGTAAAAAAAAGTTTCATGTAAAAAGTATGGTTTTTCTGTATAATTAACACAAAAAATAAATATATATATATATATATATATATATATATATATATATATATATATATATATATATATATATATATATATATTTATTATTTTTAACAACAGAATACATGTTTTTATTTTTATTTATTTTTTTGTATTTTTTTATGGTGGACTTTTGTTATAATTACAGTAAAAAACAATAATCTGGCGTTCCCAGAATTCCTTGAGTGGCCCATCACATTGCATTATATTTTATGGGAATAGTTATGTTTCTTCTTATTTTTAATATCAGTTATATACAGTGGTGGCCAAAAATATTGGCACCCTTGGTAAATATGAGCAAAGAAGGCTGTGAAAAAGAATCTGCATTGTTTATCCTTTTGATCTTTCTTTGCTCATATTTACCAAGGGTGCCAATATTTTTGGCCAGCACTGTACATTGGGGTGTTCTGTGTTGTAATTTATTAAGTTTAGCTAATGTTTATTACATTATTTTAGTGATGTGTTACCAGTGCTGGGTAGATTACTTTTTGATTGTAATCTGATTACAAATGTTTGGATTACATTTTAAAGTAATCTAATTTGATTGATTTTGGATTACTTTTGGTAATGTTCTTACTCTGACAATTTTGTGTTAACAGGTTAGACATTTCATATCAACGTAATAAAAAATGTTAAAAAAATTTCGCAAAAGCACATTAATGTAAATTTTTGAAGCCGAGTACAAAAGCTATTTGCAAAACTAAAACCAAATTTACCACGCTAATGCAATCAGTTCGGCATTTATTACAGCTCAATCTTCAGGTGGCTAGTATCAGGTCTGTGTGTGCAATTCCACCCCAATTCTAAAACACTTAAAGACTGACCGAATGTACTTCAGCTGTAGGCTGGTTTACAATGCAGAATTAGATGGATCAATAAATCAATATGTAATCAGGTAATCCATAAAAAGTGACTGTAATCCAATTTATGGTATTTTAAAATGTAACTTAATCTAATTACAAGGGATTTGTTTTAGTAATCTTATTACATAATCTAGATTACATGTAATCCGTTACTATACCTAGTACTGTGTGTAACCCTGATGGTGTTTTGTGTTTGTGTCTCTACATGTGTATTAATTATTGCTCCTGGAAGAGTCACTCTTGATGAACTTTAAGTCATCATGTGGCCTTTTGTAGTTACTACGGTGATTAACAATACATTTTAAAGGCAAAAGCAGACTTTTATAGTTCCAGAAGGTTAGAATATCAAGTTTATATCATTTAATAACATAAACGGTAGAGAATCATGAAATATACAGGAATCAAAATTACATCCCATAAAGCCTGAAACATGGTCACCGAATTATTTACGGTAAATTTCTGGCAACCACAGCTGCCGTTATTGTAATGTAAATTAAATGTAGTTCTGAGAAAGGCTTTAGCAGTATTTGTTTGCAGATGCCACTTGGTTTGGCATTTTGTTATCAAATGCAAAGACATTCATACAGTTTTAAGTGTGGCCTAAGTGTCCAAATACTTTTTGGGGATACTTTATACAGAATTAAGCTTTAAATTAATTTCCTGAAGTGGCAAACATGAAATAGCATAAAAAGCTACCTCTTCTTCTCAGTTCAGCGATGTTAAATCTTGAGTGTTTGCGGGTGGTTTGTTTTTTTCCATCTGGTTTGCAGGACAAGCATATCAGTTCATTATCGTGGCTTCTGATCTGGAGATTGCTTTAATCTAAAACTGTAAACTCAAGTTAATTACATCCTCTTTAAGAGAACTTAATTATACATAATCAGACTAGAGGAATGAGTTCCTTTTAATGGCACATTGCAGAAGAGCCATTGTGATTGAACTACTGCAACTTAATTCACTCTGGTAGTCATAAACCAATCAAAATGTGCAGTTTATTTGTTTCACTACCACTTTACATCTCAAACGTGGTTTGTTGTATGAACAGATCAATATAGAGTATTTTGTTCTTGGTAAAAGACTGTGGCTTTGTTCAAAATAGCATACTTTTACTGTTTATACCATATACCATGACTTTCCATGTCCAGTGTGATGAGTTTAACAGCTATATTTTGATTCTGTTTTTGATTAGACTGGCAAAAGTTAAAGATATTTTTCCACAAAGTTGAATTAAAACTGCAAAATAACTGTATCTGTTTTAAACTGGATGCCACACACATGCTACGTGATGGGGTCATGTTGCAACAATAAAACATACTTAAGTTTGAAATGTTTATTGTGGAAAAATGCCTGTTTTATTTACTTTTTTTTTTTAAAACTAAATATACAGTTTAAAATGTATACTGCATTTGTATTTGGTAAGTTGTAAGCTAGTATTCCATTTTAAACATAGCCAGTATTTTGGGGGTTTGTGGGCTTGAAAACTAAAGAAAATTAACTTGCATTAGTGGTGGTCAGCAAGTATGGGGTTTTCATTAGTCGAACCCCCAATTCAAAATATGTGGTTACTGCCTTGCAAAGTTATTTATCCTTACTAACCCTAAGTCAAATCATAAAGTGCTACACTATTTCAACCTTATCACAGTAATTCTGGAGTAAATTTTGGTATGCCTTGAAATATGCCACACATTATAACTGAAAAAAATAAAAATAAAAAATAAATAAAAAACGTTTATAACTCATTATATTTATCTTTTAAAACATGTTTTGTGTCAACCCTGATGTGTTCTAAATGTTTTGGGTTGAATCTTGAGAGTTTGTGATTTTTAATAATGGCCTTAGCAAATAACATGTCACCACACCACATTATGTACTATTAGTAGCTATTCTTCATCATCAATAAAATTAACAGTGAATGTAACTTTACATTATTGACACAAACGTTTTTGGCATTTTGATCCAGAAAAGGAGTAAGGTAAATCTACAAATATAATAATAATAATAATAATAATAATAAATCTAATACATTTCTTAAAGTATACAACCCAAAAGCACACATAAGCACACTAACGTGTGATATCAGTGTTCATCGTTCTAGTTTCTTTCTTTTTGCATTTTTAGTGTCCTAATCTGTTCTGATTATACAGTATAGTATTTTACTAACATGGCCAGGAACCAAAGACGTTTGAAAGCGGAACTATTAGTTTATTTGAATGCATCCGGACTGTGTGCTGTGACGCACTTCCTGTTAAAGAGAGACAGCATGGCATCTGGCACGGAGGTAAACAAATCACGAAAGACAAAGTACTTTAAATATGAACCTAACCGGGGTCTTTATTCATTCTTCTGCTTGAATAAAAATAATTAATATCTAAAACTGTCAATTTAATTGCTAAAATTAAGCGTGTCTGTTTTAAAGCGATATTAATATTGTCGTTGCTAATAGTGCTAATCAGCAGCTTTTGAAATGTGAATGTAAACAAATCTAAAAATCAAAAGAGTTTAGTGTCATTCAACGGAATAATTCACATCTTATTAAAACCTAATGTTCAGGATGACTCTCGATCTGGAGGGCTGAATGTAAGATTTCAGCGGTGATAAAGTGACATATGTACTACATTAATATTGATGATATGGTAATGTGACACTTTGATTTGATCACTGTGCAGATTGTTGCTCCCAGCAGTGAAGAGGAGAGCACAGAGAGTCCAGCAGGACAGAAGAGAGAGGAGAGACTGAGAAAGTTCAGAGAACTTCATTTCAAAAGGGTAAAACCCAACAATGTACCTCATTTCATAATTACTTTCTTTATAAACTTTCATGGTCTTGTTGTGCATGCCTCATCAGTGATCACATTATAGAAAGTAAAAACTATATCTGCTTCTGAAGAGATTTTCTTTTTTGGCTGACATCACCAATCCCTCTAATGTTTTAAAGGGATAGTGCACCCAACAATGGAAATTCTCTCATCATTTACTCACCCTCATGCCATCCCAGATGTGTGTGACTTTCTTTCTTCTGCTGAACACAAAGATTTTTTGAATCTCAAGTTAACTGGGTCCAAAACTGCACATAAAGGGGGCATAAAAGTAATCCATAAGACTCCACTGTTTCTTACCCACACCTGTCATATCACTACTGAATATGTGGATTTAACCACTGGATTCGTATGGATTACTTTTATGCTGCACTCTCTGTAACTTGTTATTGTCAACATTTGTATATTATGTCGTTTTAATTTTTAAAATGAATTAAATGAAACTGGAGTCTCAGTACTTAAACTAATTTAAATTGACTAAAAACATCCAAGTTTTGTGAACCCACATTCCAAAATTCCTTTATTTCTTGCTGTGAAATATTAAAACCATCACCAGGGGAAAAAATTATGCTCTCGAATACATGTTTTCACTGTTTATTTTATTGTAAAGTTTTCCTGCTTTTTAACAATGTAGCAACCATGTAGTGTTTACTGGTACATTAAAAGCTCTGTTATAAGTCACGTAAAGGGGCCTTTAGTGTAGTTAGTGTAGATTAGTAGCAAACTCTGTATTGGCATTGCTCTTGGCGAAAACTATTGTCACAGCACAAAATAATATTCCGTAATATCATCTATATGAAATGTGAT
Organism: Myxocyprinus asiaticus; assembly: GCF_019703515.2. Classification (NCBI taxonomy): domain Eukaryota; kingdom Metazoa; phylum Chordata; class Actinopteri; order Cypriniformes; family Catostomidae; genus Myxocyprinus; species Myxocyprinus asiaticus. The sequence goes on along the minus strand of NC_059364.1, from coordinate 5,927,905 downwards.
TGTGTTGTGTTTGTAGAATGAGGCTCGTAAGCTGAATCATCAGGAGGTGGTGGAAGAAGACAAAAGACTGAAGCTGCCGTCTAACTGGGAGGCCAAGAAAGCTCGTCTGGAGTATGAGCTCATGGTGGACCAGAGGAAGAAGGTACAGCAACTGAGTTTAAAGTTGCAGTCTGTCATTACTACATCACCAAACAGAATTGCAAAAATAATGACGAACAAACTTCAAACTTTACCAAAAGTGTTGTTAATGGTTTTTAATCATTTTCTGTTTTCAATTATTTATTTTTTGGTTATTATTGAACAATGTATACTCACTGAGCACTTTATTAGGAGCACATGGTCCTAATAAAGAGCACAACATGATCTTCTGCTGTTGTAGCGTATCCACCTCAAGGTTCAAAGTGTTGTGTATTCTGAGATGCTATTCTGTTCACTACAATTGTACAGAGTGGTTACCTGAGTTACCACAGCCTTACTATCAGCTTGAAACAGTCTGGCCATTCTCTGTTGACCTCTCTCTTCAACAAGGCGTTTCCATCTGCAGAACTGCCGCTCACTGGATGTTTTTGGTTTTGGCACCATTCTTAGTAAAGTCTAGAGACTGTTGTGCGTGAAAATCCCAGGAGATCAGCAGTTACAGAAATACTCAAACCAGCCCGTCTGGCACCAACAAACATGCCACGGTCGAAATGACTGAGATCACATTTTTCCCCCATTCTGGTGGTTGATGTGAACATTAATTTAAGGTCCTGACCCGTATCTGCCTGATTTTATGCATTGCACTGGTGCCACATGATTGGCTGATTAGATAAGTAGGTGTACATAATAAAGTGCTCAGTGAGTGTATATTGGCCTTCCTGCTCTCTAGATAACAGTACTGGCATCGGTCATTTAAAAACCCATATTGAGTGTGTAGTCTATGAGGAGTGTGTAAAGCTGATGTTTGTGTGTGCCAGGAATGTGCAGAGCGTGGGGAGGACTATGACCGTGTGAAGCTCCTGGAGGTCAGCGCTGAAGATGCAGAGAGATGGGAGAGGAAGAAAAAGAAAAAAAATCCTGATCCAGGATTCTCCGGTATGAAATACACTCATGACGCAATGCATGTTATGACGGTATATACAGTGCAACAGTAGAAATGTGTCAGCCGCTAGAGATTTTGCTGATACCATTTATACTGTGGTAGATGCTACATGTTGTTTACATTTATGAGTAATGACAAAACACAGACTGAGACATGTCCCTAACACTTGAAGAAAAGGAAGAAATTATTATTATTATAGGATGTAACACAAAGCACAGTTTACTTGTTTACAGTTATTGAGCAACGTCGCAAGTGCAACTGTTTTGATTTCCTTTCACAGCCAAAGTGAGAATATATCAGATATTTTGCAACCACTTTGAACATAGTCCATCCAATCAGAATTATCCACTATCCATTTGATAAGGTTGTACTGCTTTGTGTGTTAGTTTTCAGCTTAAGTGTTACATAATGTGAAGCTGTTTTTGCACTGATGCCAGACTTAGCATGCATCTTTTTGTTTGAGTCCATCAAGTTCAAGTACATCAACCACATCATAAGAGGGGGGAAAAGGAGATGAAATACCTTAAAATACCTATTGAATTATTCAAAATAGGCACTAACACATTTACTCCCTATTCTCTAGTATAAAATACTCATTTTATTACATTATAGATTAGAGATGGGCGCGAGTACTTGGGTACTTGGACGTGTCAGCAATGATCGATCATGAAAGCGATGATCGATGGTGATCACGCATGATGTGACTTTTCGCTTAAGATATTATTCAACAAAAGTGAATGTTTGTCACTGACTGTAAACCTCCCTGCCCTGCGTGACGTTACACACACCTGCATCTTGTCGAAATGTGAGTTGAAGTTTTCCGCACCAGTTTCCAAGTTAGAAGTCTGACATAAAGTGTCATTCCGTTGCACTTTCCTCAGTTGAAAGGTGGAAATTTAGACTCTCCGAGTTGAATGGAACGCATCATGAATTATCACAGGAACAACAATACAGAGAATTGCGACTCTCCCACAGAAGTGAACACTTGGACACACACATGGCAGTGGACTCAACGTGCTGAAGAAACACATATACAGCAGGCAAGTGTTTCAAACAGCTAGACAGAGCACAGCTAAATGGAACAGAATGCAGTGTCTTCAAAACTGAAAGCAATTTGAAAATAGACGGTTCAGACTGTCACTAAAAAAACTGGTTACCAAGATTACTACGGTAACCTGTAGGAAGAACAGACAGACGCACGTTGTGCACATTCTTTCATTGAGTTGGGCAGCGAATCTTCACATAATGACAAAATATGATGCTATGTATTTTGATTATGCAATCTTTTGTACATTTTGTAACAGATTATTTTATACCAGCCTATAAAAATGAATAGATGATACACTGGAACAACAAGATGCAATTCAGCAGCCAAAGACGTTTGTCAGACATGTTATTATATATACATATGTACATTTCATTGCCTCTCAAGTACTTGAGGAGACAAAATGACCAAAATGCCCATCCCTATTAAAGACGTTAAAGAGCAGCCTGATTGATTGGCTGCTTTCTATTGGCTGAGAGTGAGAGGTGATGATTGGAGGAAATATGGCTGCCATTTGTGACATTAAAGATGTGTAAATAAAAAACATGCAGTGCTTGTTTCATGTTTGTTTATAATTGGCTCTGGTAATTATTTTCATTTGCTATCTGCTTTTTCCTCTAAAAGCCCTTTTCCCTTCCCAGACCCCCAAGGCTTGATGTTTTTATTCATCTGTGTGTGTGTGGGTGGGTTTGGGTGGTTGACAAGGACATTTTTTAGGTTACAAACTGGTAATTACAAGGGTATTATGCTATAAATGTGATTTATGAGGACATTTCTAGTGTCCCCATAATTCAAATCACTTACAAAACATACTAAATTATGTTTTTTTGAAAATGTAAAAATGCAGAATGTTTTTTTGTGATGGTTAGGTGTAGAGTTAGGGGATAGAATCTATAGTTCATACAGTATAAAAATCATTGTCTGTGGGGAGTCCTCATAAGGATAGCCACACCAACGTACGTGCGTGTGTGTGTGTGTGTGTGTGTGTGTGTGTGTGTGTGTGTGTGTGTGTGTGTGTGTAGGGTACGCTGAGGCCCAGCTGAGACAGTACCAGAGACTGACAAGGCAGATCAAGCCTGATATGGAAAACTACGAGAAACAGAGAGAGGAGTGGTGAGACCTCAGTTATATTCACTTAACTATACACAGGCTATTTGAATTGGTCAACTTTTTTATTATTAAATTTTAAATGATTTAATCCAGGGGTTTTCAAACTGTGGTCTGGGGCCTGCAAGGGGGTGCTGGGGGGTCCATAGAAATAAATGTAAAAAAAATACAAAACTAAGCTATATTTACCAATTTTATATTATTGCCGTGGTTTATACATTTAACATTACTCAGTAATTGGGTTGAAAAAATATATGCTGTCACCATACTACAAAGTAGGCTAAATATTTTCCAGATGATTAGGGAGGCACTGATATAAAATGTTTTGGCTTATATGATACCGATTTTAACAATAAACTAGAGACTGATACTGATATTTTGTTTACTTAACTTATTTTGTCATCGGATCACTCTAACAGGAAATAATTTCCATTGAGTATGAATTGGATCTGTTGAACACATGACAACATTTTAAGAGAGCTGCAATGAAAGATAAATACAAGATAAAATTATAAAAAATATATACAGTTGTGCTCAAAAGTTTGCATACCCTGGCAGAAATTGTGAAATTTTGGCAGTGATTTTGAAAATACGACTTATCATGCAAAAAAACTGTCTTTTATTTAAGGATAGTGATCATATGAAGCCATTTATTATCACATAGTTGTTTGGCTCCTTTTTAAATCATAATGGTAACAGAAACTTAAATTGCAATTTAACAAGCCACAGGTGTGGGAAATTAACCTTTAATTGCCATTTAAACCTGTGTGTGTCAGCTTGTGTGTCTGTAACAAGGCCAAACATTCAAGGGTATGTAAACTTTTGATCAGGGCCATTTGGGTGATTTCTGTTATCATTATGATTTAAAAAGGAGCCAAACAACTATGTGATGATAAATGGCTTCATATGATCACTATCCTTAAATAAAAGGCATGATTTTTTTTGCAATATCAGTCATATTTTCAAAATCAATGCCAAAATGTCACAATTTCTGCCAGGGTATGCAAACTTTTGAGCACAACTGTATATATGTAACAAGTTGATTTATGCGAGGGGAAAATGTTATTTTGCACTTCTAAAACGTTTTTGCATTTTTGTTTTTGCGGTTCTAAACATTAGAACTAATATTTTACATATTATGATAGAACATTACAAATTCATATTATGAATTTTTATATTCAACATGCCCTACTTTTTAAGATTTCATTTACAGTATTTTGATTGGTATTTCTTTATATTTCACACAGAACAAAATGATATAAACTTAATCATCACAATAAATATATGTAATTAATTCTAAATGAACCATTGGTTTTTCAGAACAGCGTTTTCAACTTTATGCGAACGTTAGGAAGGAAATGGCCTTATGAAAAATGGATGGTTGAAATTGGCGGTTTATATTAATGGTTATAGCCGATGGTTTTAATTTGGTCAATAATTGGCCGAAACATTGTTGCATCCCTAGAGATAATATTTTAATAATTTCTTTTGGCTTTAGTGCAATAACAATCTAATAGCTAATTATTTAAATTGTCTTCAAATCATGATGCTCCCTCCACCGTACTTCACCGTTGGGATGATGTTTTCATGTTGGTACGCGGTGCCCTTTTTATGGCATACATAGTTCTGCGTGATCTTCCCAAACATTTCAACCTTAGTTTCATCAGTCCACCAAAACATTTTCCCAGTAGCGTTTTGGAGTTTCAAGGTGGTCCTTGGCAAACTTCAGGCATGCAGCAATGTTTTTGTTGGAAAGCAGAGGCTTCCTTCATGGTGTCCTGCCATGGACACCTTGCCTGTTTAATGTTTTTCATATAGTAGACTCATAAACAGAGATGTTAACCAGTTCCAGTGATTCCTTCAAGTCTTTAGCTGTCACTCTAGGGTTCTTTTTTTACCTCATTGAGCATTCTGTGGTGTGCCCTTTGAGTCATCTTGGCTGGACGACCACTTCTAGGGAGAGAAGCAACAGTACTAAATTGTCTCCATTTATAGACAGTTTGTCTAACTGTGGACAGATGAATATCTAAGCTCTTCGAGATCATTTGTAACCCTTTCCAGCTTTATGCAAAGCAACAATTCTGGATTGAAGGTCTTCTGAGATCTCTCTTTTGCGTGGTCCACCTCAGCAGATGCTTCTTGTGAATAGCACACTCCAAATGTTTGAGTGCTTTTTATAAGTCAGAGTAGCTCTAACCCACACCTCCGATCTCATTTCATTAATTGGATGCCAGGTTTGCGAATTCCTGACTTTAGCTTTAGTTGACGTCATTAGCCTAGGGGCTCACATACTTTTTCCAACCTGGAAATGATGCATTCAGTATGTACAAGAACAACACAATAATATGTGTGCCATTAGTTAAAACAGATTGCATTTGTTCATTATTGTAACTTAGATGAAGATCAAACCAGATTTTAAGACAAATTTATACCTAAATGCAGAATAATCCAAAGTGTTCGCATACTATTTCTTGCCATGTTTATGATGTTTCTTGTGAAGCCCAAAAATGAAAATCGAAACCAGTATGACTTTTTCCTGAGGAACACAAAATGAGATGTTAGGCAGAATGTTCAGTCTCAGTCACCATTCATTTTCATTGTATGGAAAAACAATGCAATGAAAGTGAATGGTAACTGAGGCTGTTATTCTGCCCAACATCTCATTTTGTGTTCCTCAGGAGAAAGAAGGTCATACTGGTTTGGAACAACATGAAGGTGAGTGAACGGTGACAGAATTTAGTGTTCCTTTAGAAGTATCCCTTTAAATTTTGGTTAAATTTCGATTGTCAGTTTGTCTTTAATGATTTTTGTCTCTCTTGTCTCCACTTAGTGGTGAAGATTTCCACCCCACCTCCAACAGTCTGATTCACGGGACTCACGTCCCCTCTAAAGAGAGCATCGACCGCATGGTGGAGGATGTGGAGAAACAGTAAGGATCTCTGTGTGTTTGTAGCGTTAAACAGAATAACCGAATCAACCAGCATACTGTATAAAATATGACTTGGAGAACTTCTTAGCTTTTAAGTTCACTAGAGGGATCTCATAAGCTGTAGAGACACCTGGTCAACAGATCTCTTCCTAATGGATTTGCCACGTTTACACACCATTTCTATCACACATTTCCACCTTTCTCCATCAGTGCTAGCAGAAAATGCTTTCAACAGATTGTCTCTTTTTTCAATGTGGCAAATTATGTTGAAACCAATTTTAGTCTGCTTTGGGAGGCACGTTTGTGTGTATTTGTCCTCAGTCCAGATGTGTTTGTGTAGTTGCGTGTCTTCAGAGTATGGGTGTGTGTTGAAGAGGGTTTGTTTATGTGTGAGACAGCATTCTTTATCCTGCTTTTAGCTTCTGAGAGACGTTAGACAGGGCTACGGCCGCCAGATCATGACGCATAAACACGCTTTGAAGATGTTTCAAGAACCGTCTGTGTGTGGGGTGGGGGGGGTGGGGATGTGAGAGGATGCAAGAGCCTCTTTGATGGAGTTTGAAAACTGACATTGTCTGTAACAGTGTGAAACGTTTAGAAATGAATGGCTAAAATGTAGGTAGGGCAATAGATTGAATATTCACGATGTATTCGCAATGATTTTCTGACAGTATAAAAGTTAGCCACATTGTGAATATCAGAATGTTTTTAACATAGTTTTTATTTGGCCATTTAGTTTCCTAAAGAGTGTCTCATTAGACAGTTTTGCAATCATTCCTTTACTTGTGAGCATAAGAGTGTTAAGATGTTTTGACAGTGTATCTGATTTAATGACAGTGTTAGAGTTGGTAAGTTCAAACTGTGCATTTCTATTAATTGATTTAAAACTCAACTCAATTCAATGATTTGTGACTGAAGAAGTCCCCACTTACCGTTTTTCATTTATTAAGATGTTTAAGTGAAAATAAGTGTTGGTAAAGAACACTGTTGCTTACTATGTATTGATATTAGTTCACATAAGTTTAAATTAGAAGTAGACAAGTAGATATTTTGGTTTTACCGATTAATCAGTGCCGATAGTTGCTTTCTGGAATTATCGGTTATCAGCACAAATCTAGGCCAAAAGTTGCCGATAGTTTGTGATAGTGCCTCTAGAGGTGAAATAAAAAATCCCTGACACCTTGTGGGAAGTTGCTGTTATAAATCTTTCATCATTAACAATATTCATCAATATTTTTACACTCACTTCAGATTAGATAAATTAAGGACTATATGGAAACGTGCCCCGTCAGCACAGACAAAGTGTCTCCAACTTTATATTTTGTTAATAATTATTTAAATAAACAAAAACCGTATTCCTCATTAAACCTCATCTGGTAAAATATATACAGTATTTACACACAAAATCCTTCATCTTGTGAATATATAGGCTATAAACAGCTTAATTTGGTAAATACTCAAAAATAGAGCATTGTTAACAAGCCAAGTCTCGGGCCAATGGACTTTTGAAGCCCCTATGTTTGTCATAGTAAGGAAAGACAATTTTATTTCTTTTTTACATTCTATAAATCGATTTGAAAAACTATTGGCCGATTAATCGGTTATCGGCCTTTTCCACCACTTTTTGTTTTCGTGTCGGCGAAATCAACTATCGGTCAACCTCTAGTTGAAATGGTTAAATATTCTTTTCATTTCTTTTCACGTGTCTTGATTATTTTAAACTATAGTTTACTTCTTGAAATAAACATTTTGAATCTTATGTGACAACAGTTGTTTTCTGATTGAAATAATAGTCCTTTGATTGAAAAAAATCACCCTTGTAGGCCATGTAAGAGCAAATACAAAAATATTGAGATATACTCTATATTGAGTATATTTAGTTAGACCCTGTGTGTATTAAATCTCCATAAATGTGTTGTTGTGTCTTCAGGATTGAAAAGCGTTCGAAATACAGCCGCCGCAGGGCCTACAATGACGACGCAGACATCGATTATATTAACGAGAGGAACGCCAAGTTCAACAAGAAGGCCGAACGTTTCTACGGCAAATACACAGCCGAGATCAAACAGAACCTGGAGAGAGGAACAGCCGTGTAACCATGGAGACTACAAATGGCACCTCTCCATCTACCAAGCAACCATACAGACGTCATATGCTAATGTTTTACCCTCATGTGAAGACATAAACTCTCTTCTAAGGATGTTTCTTCTTCGGTGGTCTTGTAAATGAAAAATAATGTTTGTTTGTTTTTTACTTTTCTATCATACTTAGGTATTGGCAAAATTATTTTACCTGCAGTGGTAGAGTGGGGGTCTACCTGTCAGAGTTTTTGCTTTTTTGTGTGTAAATTAAATCTGTTTCCGCAACAGTGGACGTTTATTTGAATAAAGACATTTAACTATGAAATGCAGTTGACTTAATGGTGTTGACTTCATGTAACATTATTGAGTTATACCATGGAATTGTTGAATTCTTAATTCTGATTGGTTGACAGATGTTCCAAGGCGTTAATTTTCTTTATTACACAGCTTTCTGGACTACTTTAATTTAATTGGCCAATCGTAGCATTCTGCAGTCAACTATTTTCGATCAATTGTCTCTGTACCATAAAATACTGTTCAGTTGATTATTCCAGGAAACTAATTTACTGAAAAGCTGTGGTAGTTTCATATTTCTAGTATCACGCCATGCTCTCTCTTCTTGTCTAATAAAACTCAATATTTAATATTAATGTTTTTAGAATACATAAATATTTGCTGAAAAAGGCCCTCAACTAATTCAATATATAATTATTAGATAATTATTGTTATATTTAAATAATTTTAAACATAAACGTATGTTATGAATATAATTATTCAGATCATTAAAATGCATTACGTTATTGTGGCGGGGGGGCCTGGGTGGACCTGGCCCACCTCGACACCCACATCTCCAACTGTTCAGCCCACCCGGAGGGTCCCTTGACTCACCTTACATAAAGAGCTGGAGCCGGGTCTAATTGCTTATAATTAATCGCACTGAATTTACACTTTAAATCAACAGCTCTTGTTGTTTTATTTAATTGGAAAGCCCTGATCACCTTGTTGGGGGCTTGTTTTGTGATAATGACCAGCTTGACTGTATGAGTCAATTATTCTTATCATATGTGGGAAAGAGAGAGTAAATAAGTGGGAATCCGATGTGATTGTTTATCATTTGGTGGTGAACTAATGTTGCATGAATACCCCCATGACGTCAGGAAAGAATTGAATACAACTTTTCAAACAATTCAATTATTCCTTTTGGCTATCTCAGTCATCTGTCCTCAGGTCTTGTTGTCATCAAGCACCGGGACGTGACCTATACTGACTTTAAAGTAAACTAGGAGTTTTCCCATATCACTTTAATTCATGCATTACTGTGAGTACACGCCGCTTTCTAGAGTGATGGAGAGTGAATCTGTGTGGAGCATTTCAAATTCTTAAAGGCCTATGAAATCATAATTGGACTTTTGTGGCTTTTAGTGCATGTCTGTTAGCTTTTAAATTATCTGTATGCTAGTGTTCTGCTAAACAATGACAAAATCATAATTCAGATATGCACATTTCAAATTACGTTTCTCTTCCTGGAAAATATACCTAAATAATGATGTTCGCAGTGGCATTTTTGTTAAATAAAATGCTGTTTAAAATGAGAATGTCCCTTCCCCCTAATACCACCTGCCACCATCTAGCAAGTAGCAAATCATAATTTCTAGGACATAAACTAAGGCTTTTGTCTACTAAAAATTACAAGCCCTTTGATATGTGCTGCCCCAGATTGATGGATGGATGGGTGGATGGATGCATGGAAGCTTAATTTGTAATTCCTGTCATATGAAACATCAAAAGCTGCACAAATATGAAGTAAATTGTGAGGCTTTGTATGCCCATTTCCAGAACATTCCACAAGTGATAAACAGTTACATTCATCCTTGAAAGACTGTATAGGACTAAATTTGTATCAAAGATCTATGGAATCTGCAACTAAATGAATATGTTATGAATTATCCCTGTGGACGGGGGGTAATTGGCTTTAGGCAGCTGCTTTCTAAGTCGTGTGTTGAGAATTAGAGCCATGCCGTGTTTATGGTTTCCTTCTTTTGTTCTCAGTGGCAGTTTTGGCTGTGGGTGATTAGACGGAGGGGGCCACACAAATAAACCCTTTGATATCTGAGCTGCTCGTGGGGCAAGAAAAGGAGCATTGAATGTGATTCCAAGAGATCGGATCCTTTTACAGGGTTTTTTCATCTCTGGTGAAGGTATGGCAGGGGGCTGTGGAAAGGTGTCTAGAGGTTTCTTTAAAAATGTTTCGACTTTTCTCATAATTTGAAAGAATATTAACTAAAGTGCTGATAAGTATTATATAATGTAATAATATGAGTTAATATCCCTAAAGATTCTAGCAAGGGGCCAAGCCCAGAAAGGGACGTAGCCCCTTTTGTATCCGTTAGGATTATTATTATTATTATTCCTTCCCAATGGCAGCCCTATGAACCGTTTATAGGAAAATTATTAAATTTGGCACACTGATAGGGTTTCTTTTGTCTGAATATTTTGAACCATTTGGCCTAGAAACAAAATGTTTGTGTCTCATTACTCTCCTGATGATTAAAATGGATCCCTTACATTAAAGCTCCATCATTACAGTGGCCACCATCTTGGATTATGACATTTATTTATTTATTTTCACTACTGCTGCTTCAAACTTTGCCTGATTTGCACAAAAAAAAATACCTCAAAATAGTCACAGATTGAATTAAACCTAATTGTGATTTTCGATTTTGTTGAAACGTTATGCAAACACATAGTTAACAAGGTGGCCGTGAAAAAGGATTTGAGGCTGTATCTCGGAAACACTTTGTCCTATCGAAATGAAACTTGGTATGCTTCATCAGGACCATGATCTGAGGGTACATGCAGAGGGACAAGAAATGTTATTACGGGCTATTTTTGCCCGTAACTTTTGAACCGGGTGTCCTAAAATCATGACCTTGGTGTCTATAGATTTTTTTTTTAGTAATGAGGATTTCAACAATACTTATTTTTCCCATATTGGCCATACTACCTCTCCGCCATATTGAATTATATTACAAACGTATATATATTTTGAACGCTTTGTCGGATTTAAAACAAAATTGGTATGCAATTTGTATCCTGAGGATACCTGAGCAGTTTGGAGAGTGTGCCACCTATAGTTCAAAAGATAACCAATACTTGTGTGCTAACTCTAAACTCGGGATGTTTCTTTGCTATGGTCGAGCTGTGTCAACTGTGTGGCACAGTCTGTAGAGTTCTGGGCTTTAGTTCCAAAGGTTGTGGGGTCGATCCCACCTAGACCAGTGTTACAGTTTAATTTGTGTTGTCCTGTAGGTCTTTGTGTTGTGCTTACTGAATAGTTGCAGGGCTCATCATTTCTGCTTCTTGCTGGTAGTCTTACTGTTATTCTTCCTTTTTCTCCCCAATGGGAGTTTAAGGCAGCACTTTGAAGCGTTCATAGGACAATTATAATATTTGGCACACTGATAGTTCTTATGAATAGCCTCCAGATCAGTTTTGAGGTGTCTAAGCCAAACTCCATAGTGCCATAACTAGTTCAAAAAGTCACTTTATTGTTGCAAATAACTTTTGAACTCTTTGGTCGTTCGCTTTCCTGATAACGCTTCTATGGTGATTGAAATGTTCCCCTTAAATGAAAACTTTGCCTATTACAATGGCCATGATGTTGAATTGTGACCTTAATTGTTTTTTAGCTTCTCCTCCTACAAAAATGACTTCAGATGAAGCCGCACAAAAACTTCTGAACAGAACTTTTATGTTCATTTTTTGTTGGAAAGTGACATCAATACGAAGTTGATCATGGTGAGCGCTGTGCTTGGCTGTGCTGAATCTCTGCTTGGTTAGTCACTTTGGCTGCTGTCAACCGTGTGGCAGAGTGGTCCAGTGGATTGTGGGCTGATTCGAGCCCTGCTTGGGACAACTCAAAAGTCATTGTGGATTTGCAATGTACGTCACATTCACTCTGTTGTTGGTTTTTTTGGGGTTTATGCTTAGTGTAGGCCAATTTTTGCCCTTTTGGGGCTTAGCCCTGTTTGTTGCTGCTTGCAGCTATATTTCATCTTGGAACTTCCACCAGATTTAGTCACTCAATTAGACATGCCTCCGCTTTCCAAAACCCCTGGCTACAAAGTTACTGTTGTGCATTTAAGGGCTGTATTTTTAGAAATGGAGCAGAAGAGCAGCAGCACATTATCATGTTTAATAATGGAATTTGTTGTGCAGAACTACACTATCTATGAATCCTGAAGAGAAAGATCCACCAATCAGAGAATCACAGCCAACCCATCCATTCATCTTCTATAGGTAGTGCTGGAGCCCATCCCAGCTGTCTTGGGCTGAAGGCAGGGAAACACCCTGGACAGGTGGCCAATCCATCACAGGCCAAACACACACAGATATACACATTCACACTCACACCTATGGGCAATTTAGTTTCCAATTCACTTGATGAGTGAACTCACCTTCATGTTTTTGGACTGTGGAGGAAACTGGAGGCTCTGGAGAAAACCCACACGAACATGCAATCTCCACACTGAAAGGCCCTAGGTGAGCTGGGACTTGAACTGGGGACCTTCGTGCTGTGAGGTGACAATGCTACCAATTGAGCTACCTTGCCACCCCGCAGCAAACCTTTTGTCTGATTTTTTAATACTTGTTTTGCTTGAAATCAAAGCTTGTAATTTTAATATCATGGCCAAGTATGCTTTTATTTATTACTTAATGAACTTTCTATGGAAAAACCGATTGGGGAAAAACCCAAGACGGCTGAAAAATTAAGTGATATCTGTCAGGTAACAGGGACAATTTCTGTGAGCCATCCCATAAAAAATCCCTTACAGTACCTTAAAGGAAAGTTATAGTAAAGCATTACTGAGAAAATCTAGATTTACAGAAATTAGTTCTTTCAGGAATGTCGTGTGTCATTTCATTATATAGAGCCAGTCAAAAGCACTAAATAAGGCTTCCATTGAGAGCTGATGCTATCTCAGGAAGAATGTCATTCAGTGATTTTTCCACAAATCCACCACAGCCACAATCATGAATGAAAATATGCTGGGGGATTTTTTACTAGTTTCTCAGAATTACAAGTTTGGAAAAACATACTACCGTACTACTCTTACTATTTTTTCAGTATATACTGTAGTATGTATACAACAGTGTGAACATTTTCTGTATGCATGGCATACTCAGGTGACCTAATACTTTTGCACACTGCACTGAATAGATCATGAGCTTTTTTAACATGAATTATAGATATATGCTTTTCAATTTTCACTAGTTGAAATGCTAATTCTTGATATCAGCAATGACATTAGCCAGTAAATTGAAAAAAAATTTCATGTCAGTAATTAAAACGTTTATTCTTGTGTAAAAAAAATTATGTCATTGTTTGCGGAAATGCCCATTCTTGATTTCAAAATGTAATTTCAACTAGTACATTTTTTTATTTTTTTATATCTATAACTGAATTTTTACTAGTGAGATTTCACATTGATCTGTCATTCACTCCTGTTCAGAATGCAATTACAGATATCTATAGTTAATTTCTTACTAGTTAAAATTCCAGTGACACATATCGGCAATGTACTTACTACTAAAAACAATTATTTTTTTATATCAGTAATTACAAAAGTGTCCATTCCTGATATCAACAATTAATTCCCAACAGTCCTTGCGACAGACCAATCAGAAGGCCTGGACTCCAGTTTCTGAGCTGGATGAAAAAAACGTGGCGGACAAGGCGATGTTCAAATGCGGATTAAAAAATTATTTTAATAATCGCTTTTTCCTGATTGTCAACGGCGGATCACTTGCTTATAATGGGTATATAGAATCACTTTTAAGTCTTATGTTTACAACTTGTTCAAAACTTTGTTTTATTTAATTTTCCAGAGATATGGAATTACTCCTGTTCAGTTTATTGCTGTTGTTGTTTCAAAGAGGATTTTAGAATTATTGTGAGTCTCTAAAATATCAAGACAGGAAAGAATAATTTAATGCACATGGCTGTAGCATGTAAGATTGCTTATATTTATTGATATAGCAACATTCGGTCTAACAGTGCTGTTTATACCTGCAGAAGTGTGGCTGTGTGTATTTTATAACTATTTTTGTGAATATATGGTGGTAGGTTCTTTCTATACATTTTACTGTGTTCTAAGCTGTAACCATCCATGTGTCTGAATAATGTTTATTTGTTCTCTAAAGATATAAAACAATGGGGTTTTGTTGCTGTAGTCATATGTGCACTTTGTTTTTCAGAGGTTCCTATTGTCGGTGTGTTGCTTGAAATTATTTAATAAAAACAAATATTCAATAGTTAGTTTAAAGTGTGTTCCTTTACCCTATCTATCAATGCCATGACTTTTTTTAAATAGTAATTTATAAAACATGTAAATAAAAACATAATGTAAAAAAATGCCTCATCTGATTGAAGTCGGTCCCAAATGCACACTTTTACCAATCATGCCCTCATGGACTTGCTGACTAGTGCCCCATCGGTCTGCACTCTCTTACGTCATCAAAGTCTGCACTCAGAGGAAGAGCACAAGGGCGGAGTTTGCCATTTTAGTTGCCTCTGCTTCTGAGACTGTCATTCTGTGCATCTTATCACGTGGCTCGCTGTGCATCACACCGTGGAGTCTCACAACATGTGGAGGCTCATGTTAAACTCCCTGATTCACGTGCCCCATTGAGAGCGAAAACCACTTAATTGTGACCATGAGGAGGTTACCCCATGTGACTCTACCCTTCCTAGTAACCAGGCCAATTTGGTTGCTTTAGGGGTCACTCAGCACACCCTGGATTCGAACTCGTGACTCCAGGGATGGTAGTCAGCTTCAGTACTCGCAAGCCCCCTACCTTTGTGAGGTTTTTTTTTTTTATTCTGTTAATGTCTTTTGCCTCCATCTCTGCGATTGGATCCTTCACCTCATCTGTGATTGTGAAAGGAATGGCCATTTCACAAAATATAATTTTTACTAGACTTTTAACTAGTAAGAAATTATATATAAATATCTGTAATTGAGTTTTAAACAGGAGTGAATGACAGATCAGTGTGAATTTTACTAGTAGGTACAGACATTAAAAATTATGTTTTTTACTAGATGAAATTAAATTTTTTATATGCAAAATGCAAAGAACAATTTGTATTCCTAAGATAATTGTATCAAAATTGTAAAAGAATTGTTTGAGCGGTTCATTCTTAGATCTACTCACTTTGGGGGTCAATCAATCAAATGAGTCTTTTGAGTGAAATGAAGACGGATATTATTATTTCCTAATTTTTCCGATCTGTCTGTTTGCTGGAGATTGATGGATCTTGAATAAGTTTAAATTGGTAAGTTCTGTTAAAGTGATGGATGTTTTGAAGAGATTCTGGGTGTAGGCGCCACTTTAACTGAGATTAATGTCATGTGATGAGCGCATATAATTGTCTGGCATCCATGGCATTACAGACACCAAATTAAACATTAAATAGAGTTTGCCTGCGAGGGGTTACATGTACTATTTTTCTCAAGCTGCAATGAAAAAGCATCTTGTGTGTGGAAAACAATGGATGTCTTTATCTGCATCTTTACATACTTTTTTTTTAATTTTATTTTTTTGCTGTGTATTTCTCCTCTTCATTAGGATTTCTCTGTGGCTGTGCCAGGGCCTTCCAGACTCTGGGCCCATGGTGTCTCCCTTTGGCAAACATCAGGGGCACATCAGGATGGAATCTGGAACAGCTGAAAATGTATGAATGGAAGAGACAGGCATGTGCATTGATCTGTGTGATTATGCACCTTTTAATATTAGTGTGTCTGTTATCAAGTGATCCAGATTCAAATTGTTACTTCATCCATAATAAACATGGTCAACCCTGAGGCCGAGTCATCTGATCTGTGATCAGGAACAGCTGTAAGGTTTGTCAGTTTGTGACCGCACACAGCTGACAGTGCATAAATAAATCTTGTGCTAGAATCGGTCAAATCGGTGCAAAAAGTGGACAGAACAATTAATTTCGCTAATTGATTCGCAAATCTGAATCAGATGTGTATGACTTTATTTCTTCTGCTGAACACAAATGAAGATTTTTAGAAGAATATCTCTGTTGGTCCATACAATGCAAGTGAATGGTCTCCAAATCTTTGAAGCTCCAAAAGTACATAAAGGCAGCATAAAAGGAATCAATATGACTCCAGTGGTTTAATCCATGTCATCTGAAACGATCTAATTGGTTTTGGGTGAGAACAGAACAAAAAAATCTTGACATCTGCAGGCTCCTTGGCGATCATGATTTCAAGATCAATTACTCTTCCTAGTCCCATCTAGCACTCTGCGTATGCATCAAGCACTTGGAAGTGTAATCAATCTTGAAATCATGATCGTGCCTAGAGACTGCAATGGCAAGATGTACAGTGAAAAAGGAGTTCTATTTTGGTCTATTCTCACACAAATTATTTCACTTCTGAAGACATGGATTAAACCACTGGAGATATATGGATTACTTTTATGCTGCCTTTATACGCTTTTTGGAGCTTCAAAGTTTTGGTCACCATTCACTTGCACTGTATGGACCTACAGAGCTGAGATATTCTTCTAAAAATATTTGTGTTCAGCAGAATAAAGAAAGTCATACACATCTGGGATGATCTGGGGGTGAGTAAATGATGAGAGAATTTTCATTTTTGGGTGAACTATTCCTTTAGATTAAAATTATTTGTTTTAGATGTAAATAAATGATAAATTGGACAAAAAGGAGGCCAAATATGTCGGTATCCACATTACTTTTTAGTGTAGCACTAATTCTCTCAAATGGAAACATTTTGAAAATCTCATTTCCCAAACCAACTGAAAGGGCGTTATCCTGGATCCAGTTACGTAATGCATTTTTGACCAATAAATAGCAGCATTTGAATGTAAAGTGTCAGAATGTGATGTTTTAGACTTAAAAATAAATAACCATGGGTCCTTACTAAGCAATCACACTTATGATTTGTTGATTTGCAGATAATATAGCAGGCAAAAAAATATCATTGACATGCATTGAAGGAAGGACCCGAGCCTGACCCGACTTGAGGGTGGGCTCTTTTCATTAAGGCCAGTAAATAACCACCTTGTAGCCACCCATATCGTCTTAGCATCATGGTGGCGAGTTTTGAATGGGCAAATACCACTGAAATTTTCTTCAGAAATTAATAATTACTAATCTGGCTGAATCTAGTGTAACACATTGTTGTTCATGTATCTTCAGTATTTAGGCACTTGATAAAATGTGTCTGGTGTCTTCAAACCTCCCACACTCTTTCAAGCTAATTCCACAAAAGTCATAATTTGTTCTTCAGAGGTGATGCCAGGTGGAGTCAAGACTTAACATGTTGAAAATTGCAGCACAACAACAGTGGTTTTGGCTCAAGATCTCAGAATGTGGGCTAAAAACACACACATGTAGACAGTGGGATGAGAAACAAAGACTTTGTATGCCAAACCAACCTTCTAACACAGCAAGCTGAATGCAACTACTGGATCATGTACAGAGGTCTGATTGCACCACTGTTTATCAGAGTAAAATCATTCATTAAAAACACCTGAGGGGACCCACTGGAGAACATTCCAACTCATTAAGCATGATGAGAAGGAATATTTTTTGGTCTTAAAACAACATGTCAGCACATCACACCAAGCGGTAGAACTTTTATGCCAACAGCTGACACTTTGATTGACTGATTTGATGTGTCAATTTGAAGAGTAAAAACAAATAAAAGGGGTAAATCAAATACAATTTATGATATATTATTAATGTTTAAATAATTGTGTAATTATGACTAACCTAATATCTGTTAGTTGTCCTAACACTGAGACAAGCCAAGATTTGTAAACTGCAAAGTTTTAAGCTGTGCATTGAAGTCATTTTTTATATAAACTGCATTTTATACGTGGCTTCTGTGCACCCTGTATGCTAATAACAATGTATACAGCAATTTAACCCTATTCAGGGTCAATGTAGAAGAAACTTCTTGTTAATTGTCATTGTCAGTGAGCAAATTTCTCTATGAGGCTAAATAGAACAACACTTACAGGGATACAACTTTGTCTGCTGATCATTTTCTTTGGAGTTGGTGTTCTCCTTTTTTTCATTAAGCATTTATGAAATGTTATTTGTTATAACCTCCGCAAAATATGCCCCTTGGAACAAAAGCTTGTGATGTTTTTATGTATGCCATCCTCATGATCAACAATAAATATACACAGTGCAACAGCGCCACCCGAGTTCAGACTACAGAAGACCCTATGGTTTAATTTTATTTTCTTGTAGCTCCCACATCACATTGTTGAAAAGATTAGAAGAAAAACAGTTAATTGGGTAACATTTGAAAATATCAGCATACATTTTACCTAAGTGAATGGAATTAAAATGACAGTTGCACTTTAATCGTTGCACTAGCCTAGCCAATAATTTGCACACAGTACCATTTATGTGCATTTACATTTGATGCATTACATTTCAAAGCAATTAAAATAATCATTAGTGATTTACATTCTAACTTAAGTTAATGTTAATGCATTTTCATTAAATAATTGAGAGACCAAACCATGGATGAATCCCATGTTGAAGTTTTAGTTATTACATTTTCAGCTTCATTTTGTTTATATCAAAATATGACTTTAGGGGTGAAATAGGACCTATGAAGAATGTAATTTCATGACCAATGGTAGGCACAAATACAAGAGGTTGGAATTTATTGTTTGAAAAGAAAGATCATTCTCTAGGCATTACTTTGTGGCAAATGCTAGTGAGCAATTCTAGAAATTCTGTGTATGCATGGCATTAGTCTAATACACAAAAAATATTTTAGCCTATTTTAAATATTTAATTTTATAACAAAATTGCACCAAATTCTGTAATTTAGTTGACAAAATTAAATCAAAGTATTAAGTATTTTACATTTATTTTGTTAAAAGATTACTCCATTCAATTTGATGGAATTTTATGAAATTGAAATGCAAAAATCTTTAAAATTATTTTTTCGATTGCAGATAAACAGGAAGTACAAGTGTCCCCAAGAAGTTGATGTGACTTCATATTTGCTTGAGGACTGTATTGCTGCCAAATTGGGAAATTTCTGAAGGACAAGCAATCAAGTGTTACACGTGAATGTTTTCAATGCTCTTTATTTAGAAATATCACACTAGACAGCACAAGAACAACAAAATGTACAGATTATGTCCCACCTGTTTGACATCCTCTTGCCTTCTTCCAACATAACCCACTTTATATCTGAAAGAAAACATTTACGATGAAATCAGTTGCTCCCTATCCCCCCCACCCACCAATGTAAGCACAAACTATTTACATTATTTACAGTCATTTTACACCAGTTACAGTGAATCTCAGTGTTTGTTATTTTTTGGAGAGGATTTGCTGATGGAGACCCAGTGTCCATATGGTTTTCTGTCCGCTACGCTGTCGGCTCTTGAGGTTACCTTACTCTCATGGAATGTTGGGCTGTTTGAAGGTCTGGCAACAGCATTCTGTGAATACAAAAAGGTATAATATACTTAAGCACACATAGAATGCACCGTGAATGCACATGGTGTAAACGGTGTTTACTTCCTTCCTTATTTGACTTAGGTTTCATGAACTTACAGTGACGCTAAAGGAAATTGGCTTCCTCTTTGGTGATGTCACAGAAGTTCCAGCCTCATCATCATTGGTAACAACATTTACCTAGAGACAGAGAAAAAGGGAAAATGATTTTAACGACACTGTCCTTTGGCTTTAAAGCTCACAACAGAATATCATGATTTTCAATTCTAATTAAAGGTGCCCTCAGCTTGGGCCCCAGTCATGCAAAAGGAGGCCAATTTAAGGAACTTTGTAAGGACAGTGCTGCCCTTCTAATGAGTCTGGCACTACATCAAAACTAATCATTTATTTACATTTGCTGTAATCCAAAAAGTATGCTTTTAAAAGTAAAAATGAAAGTCTATAAACACACACACACAAAAAAAACACTTGGCTAAAGAGAATGATGAGACAGTATACAGTATATTTGTCCAAACCCCCATCCGTCATGAGTAGAGCGAGTTTCTCTCTGGTCTTCAACACACTGGATTCTGGTAAATGACAACGCAACTCAGTTCAACCATCAAACATACTTAATTCCCTGTAATTTGAGTAGCTGTACAGTATGTCCTGCTGTGTAGAAGTTTCTGAAAAGGCCAGCTATATGTGAGGTGAAATTCTTCAATTAAGGGCACTTTTTACTAAATATTATTTAAAGTTTTGTCTGTATGAAAACATTTATGCTGGATTTTTTAATGCAAAGTAGGATTTCTTTGATTTTAATACATTCACATTAGTTTACTACAGAGGGGGAAGTTAAGTCAAACTAGTGATATTTTGAGATACTTCAATTAGGAAAAAGTAATCAAAGGGACAATTAAATAAAATTCTTCAAGTCACCCTAGGGAACAGAAATGTTTCCGAAATCAATGGTTCTCAACAATACAGCATTTCCTCTGGCATTCTGCTGTAATGACAAAGCTTCTTGTTTTCAAATGTAATTAATAGAAACTAGGAAATGTCAATGGATAAAATGAATTACTATTAATTTTCTGATTCCAGAGGTTTTAAGATCTGTTCAACAAAAACTGTTGTCAAAGGTCACTGAATTTATGTAAGAAAAATTGTGTAGGTTTACATGTTGTACACCTTCATTTTGTACTGTTTTTTTTTTTTTTTGGTTGCATTTCTCAAGTTCTATATTTATATTTATTTGTTAATTATAATTAATTTAAATAATTTTAAATCATCTACAGGCCCCCTTGGAAGTTTGTTGAGGCCCCCTGTTTGAGAACCACTGCCCTAAATTGAAGAATTGCCCTTATATGCAGTTGGTGCGTTTGATCTGTTTTTCGACACAAGGCTACAGGTGATATCATACGCATTTACTTAACCTTTGCAGTTGTGCATTTAAGACTTATAGTTGGTGTCATTCAAGTCATGTGACCTCCCCCCCTCTCCCTCTTTGTCCAAAGGGTGGAGGAGTTCAGCTCTACAGGAACAGAAACGATACAAAAAATACAAAACAAATGAAGCTAAATGTCGCTCCTAAACACGGTGAGAGGATTAATAGCCATGTGCACTCTCTCACACTCTCACTCACACACACACACACACACACACACACACACACACACACACACACACACACACACAGTAGTACATACTCTTTAGAGTGTACTGTTACCTAATCCGGACATGAGCTGTTCATCATTCCATTAAATCCATCAGGCAAAATCATTCATGTCTGAGGAGACAGATTACATGGTGACCCAGGTTGGGGAAGTACATCGCGCAATCACATTTTTATAAGTAAACGTACCAAAACAAAAGATAAATCCAAACAAATTCCCACTTAAAAGAATAGATGAGAATTTCACATAAGCAGGAGATTACTCCATTCAAGCTACGTTTAATAAATATGCCAATTATTCTGAAAAAGTTGAATAATGATGGGCGAGAGTATTTTCATAAAACGTCTTTAGTTGTGTTTTGTGTGAAATTCACCTGTGCTGGTGTCTTCTGTGGTACTGGGTCAGTCCTCACCCTTTCTTCTTTAACAGATGAAGACCTCCTCTTCTCTTCCTCATCCAGCTCCTTCAAGCTAGCTGGCAACTCTATGTTCTGCACTCCCAGAATCCTGGTGGCATTAGCTTTGGCAATGTTCAATAGATACTTCTTTTCTGTGGAGAAGATTTCAAGATGCAGCTAAAATTAAAAATGTTGTCATTATTTACTCACCAAAACATAATTTCAAATCTTAAAGCTGTTATTTTTACCCATAGACACGAAAGGAGAATTTCTGAAGAATCTTTACACAGCTTTTGTCTAGTGGTCGACCGATATATCACCGAGGCGATAAATCGGCCGATATTCAGAATTTTTTAATTATCGGTATTGGCCGATAAATTTTTCCATTTGGACAATGTTTATTGAGGGCGCTTAAAATCAGCTGCATGCATGTGAAGTGACCGAGACATGTAAACGACCAGTCATGGTTTGTTTTGTTGTTACTACAATAATAGACACAGTCTCATTTAAATGGTCCACATAAATGAGCCGGGGTTTGAGTTCATAATGTTAAAGTGCTCGCCTGTTTCATTCTCCCTTTCTCTCCTCAACAGTTCCCTGTAACTTTTAACTGTCTTGTCTAATGATAAAAAGGCAAATATCAAAATTATATCATATTTGCAGATGGTATATGCACATATCTCGTTTAAACTGATATAATAAACCAACCTCACAACTTGAGCAGATCCAGCGTCCTGTGGAGCATTCATTTATTTACCTCTAAAGCACGTATTCTAGCAGCTTCTCCTCAACAGTTCCCTGTCACTTTTAATTGCCTCGTCTAATGATAGAAGGCAGATATCAATAAAAACGTAACTTCTATTATATACCGTCTGCAAATATGTAGACATCTCGTTTAAACAGATGTAATTCATGGACATCACGAAAATCCAGCATTTTCTTCCCATCGAGCACTCATATAATATCTTCTTCTGAAGAGCATATTCTATCAGCCAGAATCAAAAACTTCAGGATCAGGATTTGAAGTTTCTGTGACAATCCAAGCAGGCGATCCAGGCCATTTAAACTGTCAGGAGATTGCTGCTCGCACTGGATCTGCACAAGTGCATATGTGCAACTTCAAAGTAAAAGCGCTTCGTGTGTGCTGAAAGTAAATGTCATATTCACTATAAACTGTACAATTGTATGAACTAATATATTAATTTCTTCATGGGCAAAATAATTATTAAAATTTGATGACTACACAGAAATCAGAAGAAACTGCCATCTACCATTTAAAATACAATATTTTTTTTAATTATTTTTTACCAAGTTAAAGTTTTGTGTGAAATTGAGTAAATATAGTGCAAAATAGTTTATTCATTTTTTTTTTAATAGCAATTTTCTGTTTCTGTTATTTACTATATTAAATTGTGTGATATATCGGCATTGTATCGGACTATCGGCATCGGCCGTTAAAAAACCCATACCAGTCGATCACTACTTTTGTCCTCGTTGTCAAACTCCAAAAAGGCCAAAAATAGTTGATTCTCACCAAACAGTCAAGAAAATGTCCTGGTCTTATTTTACTCAAAAAGAAACAAATATGAAATAATATTTTGCATATAGAAAATTAAACTTATTTTTAGGGCAATCAAGATATTTTTTTTACATTGTGACATCTGACAGTTACGCACATTTTACCCTCAAATTCTCATTACCGCAATGCATTAAAAAAAAAGGTCATTATGATATTCTCATTACCTCAACATAAAAAAATTAATAATTTTAACAGAGATATTTACCTATCATAGTAGCACTCCTTTGGTTCTAGGGTTGCGCGATATACAGGTACTTTCGATATAGCGTGATACCAAAACATTTAAACTGTGCAATATCATCTTGTTGCTTATTTCTGTACCATACTACAGTGTGGTGCTATTAGGAACATTTTACAGAATGCGACATTTGAGATGAAATCTCAATTTAAATCTTGATATGGACAAGTGTAATCATTAAACAGCAGAAGGACGTCATTTAATTAAATAACATGCTGTCTACATGTGCTGCATGCTTCAGAATGAATGAGAGGTGCAGCTCTGCTCTCTGTCATACTTCACACACAGATAAATAAACAGCTGCATGGAATCCAGAAAAATGTAGAATTTGCAACTACAAGACTTTATGCAGTTCTGTTAAACAAGTTCTTTTCTGTGTGATTTCTTCAGTAATCTGAGGCTATTCATTTGTTGAAGTATCAATTTAGTATCGATATCAAGGTGACAGGGCTCGTACCAAAGCCAAAATGTTGGTATCATAGCAAACTTACCTGGTTCTGCCTTTCATTTTCAAATTCACAGATTTTAATTTAGAAACATAGTAATGCAGTAAAAAAAAAAGTTGGTTTCAGTAATGAAAATCATCATTACAAAAAAAAAAAAAAAAGGGGGGGGAATAGTACAAATAAAACATCCAGACACGTTATGGTAATGAGAACTGGAGGGCTAAATGTGCAAAAATGTTCTGAAAATAACAATGCAAAAAATCTTAAAGGTCCTCAATTTAGGCTTAATTTACTTTGACATTTATATTCATAAAGAAAATGAAAAAATGAAAAAATAAGAAAATAAATATAAATTGATTGAATGATATGGGGTTAAATATGACCTGGACCACAAGAGCTCACAAATTTGATTTTCCAGACCGCATATTCGATATCACAAGTTGTACAGACTACTTTAATAGAGTTTTCTGGTCCCTTCAGTTGTAGTCCCTATGAACTATCTTTGTAGGGAAAAGAAGTGGATAGAGATTCTTTAAAATTCTCCTTTGGTGTTTCATGAAAAAAAATGATCAAAATATGGTTTGGAATGATATAAAGGGTAAATAATGACAAATTTTAATTTTCAGGTGATTTTCTTAAATTACTTTTATTAAAGCTACTTACAAAATAGCTTTAATTAAAGTTCACCTTACCCTCTTGACTGAGGCGGATTGCACCACGTTCACGGCTTCGGGACCGACTTCTGTGAGGTCTGGAGTTTCTGGGTGATGTAGAAAAGCGGCATCGGTACCTCCCCACAAACCTGCTGCCCCTCCAGTACATGGGAGAGCGGGTGCGAGAGCGGGATCGGGATGGAGAACGCCTGTAGCGTCTGGAGTACCTGTAGGGAGATGGAGAGCGACTGCGAGAGCGACGATGGTAGCGTCTGTAGCGGGAGGAACGCTCAGGGGATGGGCTAAAAGAGCGGGAGCGAGCACGGTAATGGCGTGGAGGAGAATGGTGTCTGTGGTGACAGCGCGAGTGGCCTGAGGCCCTGTGGCAGCGTGGGTGAGAGCGGGAACGAGAGCGAGAGGAAGAGCTACTGTCAGAGGACGAGGAGGAGCGGGATCTGCGTCGGTGTCGTGATGACCCACGGGACGAGCGGCTTACTCTGCTGCTTGAATATGAGCTGTCACTGGTGCTGCTGCTGCTGCTGCGGGAGCGAGCGGAGCCACGACTGGATGGAGCTTCCTGGTCAAAGATGACCTTCACGCCCTCACCAAGACGCCTAGGGCTGGCCTCTGTCTTCATGATTAAACCTATACAAACACACATCATCATACAAAGATTAATTAATGCAGCAAATGTCTATATGTCTGTCATCATCTGTCTGTTGTCATTTATCTATCATTCATCATATATCTATCTGTCTGTCATCATCTGTCTGTCTGTCTGTTGTCATTTATCTATCTGTCTGTCTGTTGTCATCTATCTGGCTATGTCTGTTGTCATTTATCTATCTATCTGTTGTCATCTATCTATCGGTCGTCATCTGTCTGTCTGTCGTCATTTATCTATCTGTCTATCTGTCTGTCTGTCGTCATCTATCTATCTGTCTGTCGTCATCTGCCTGTCGTCATCTATCTATCTGTCTGTCGTCACCTGTCTGTCGTCACCTATCTATATATCTGTCTTTTGTCATCTATCTGTCTTACGTAATGTCTGTCTTTCGTCATCTATCTATCTGTCTGTCGTCATCTATCTCTGACAATAAATTCAGTCAAAAAAAAAAAAATCAGCTATTTATCAATTAATGCCTAATTTTGCATAAATACTTATCCCATGCGATAAAAAATACATGCGATGTTTAAAAAATAAATAAATAAATAAAAAATTAACCATAAGAGTGAAAGGATTCTGACCAATTCATCCTCAGAAAATAAAAATTAAGTAATAATTTTTTTAAAAGGCATTCCGTTATTAATCAATGCCCGTTGAGTCTCAAATAATAATTTAAACCAAATACTTCTTATACACACCGACAACAATAATAAAGTGGGCTGTAATGAATGCTTTTGAGGGGAGAATGTGCTGGAACCGAAAATAGGTCAACTGCTGTTGTGTAACAGACTCCGCCCCCTCCTGTCAATCAAATTACACAACAATTCTGGAACATTCTGTACTAAAGTGACTGT
This sequence comes from Myxocyprinus asiaticus, assembly GCF_019703515.2. Lineage (NCBI taxonomy): Eukaryota > Metazoa > Chordata > Actinopteri > Cypriniformes > Catostomidae > Myxocyprinus > Myxocyprinus asiaticus. The sequence continues at coordinate 5,901,646 of NC_059364.1, read as the reverse complement.
CCTAAAAACTACCCATTGTTATCCTAATATCACAGTAAAAGATACAACATTTCACAATCCATAAAGTCAAATATCTAATCTTAAAAAATGTGTCGTTTAAATAAAACTATGAAGTGTTACTTTAAGACGAATGCAGCAGCGACTGAGAATACAAGTTAACAATAAAACGCTTCGTCTAAATTGCATTTTAATAACAATATTGGTCATAAACAAGAGACTTACCGTCAAAAATGCTTTCAAACAAACGTCCGTCAACAATCCCGTCGAAAGGGGTGTTTATTTGCTCAAAAAGTTTTTATGTGTAGCGATTATTTCTAGAAATAAAAAGGCTTGTTCGGCTAGTCAGTTGCGACCTGAAGCAAACGTCAATATCACGCGAGTGGTTCAGTGTGAAGTGGCAAGTGGCTCGTCCGCAGAGACGGTTTTCTAACGTCACGTCCACCGAAACTCGCTGACGTCATCAAAGCATCTAGAAAGTTCTTCAACGGTCGAAAAGCAAATTTGGCAGAACTAAATCTAAAACACGTTTCAGTATTTTTATAAATATTTTATAAAAACAGGGATCAACGATTTATATGATAAGATTTAAATGATTGAACATTAGGAAGTGGCAATGCTTATTAATTCTGTTTACTTAATTTTGCTATTTAATAATAATAATAATAATAATAATAATATAATATGAAGTTAATTATTATAACTGTGAAGTGTGCAAGTGGCTCGTCCGGAACTGTAACCAAATACATTTCGTGTACTTTGATATATTCCACAGAGACTGCGCATGCGCGCCTTCTCCAATACTTCTTCAAGACATTTAATAGATTGTTTTACAAATTGGCGATCTATTTCAGTGTAGATTAAGTGTTCACTTCCTAAAACCCAAATGTATAATGGTGCCTTTAGCCACCAGTGTTTATTTAATCATTTTGAAGCTTGACGCTTGACACAACACAAACTGGCTCTCGAGAGATCGTGTTTTATCGCGAGTTTACATATTGTTCTTCAGGCGAACTCCCCTTTAACACCAATAAAGGCACGGTGCACAGGCTGCATGATTGTGCATTTTTTTCCCCCTCCAAATAAACGAAGAAGGTCACCTACTGGGATAAAGAGCTGATCCTGTCAATTACATTTGAAAAATGGCGATTGAGGACGTGCTCCCGGCCAACTTTGGCTATGCGATCTTTACATATCTGTACAGTTTTGGCATATTGTCGTATCTCGCGATGAAAGTTGGTGGTGCAAGGAAGAAGTATAACGTAATGGTACAGTAAAGTTTCTTATGCAATGAATAGTAGATCACCGTTTTTTCTCTTGTGTATATTGCGCATTATTGTGCATTGTACAGTATAGTGTATATATTGCACACGGAAATGCATACTTGCACATTTGCACGCATTTACTCACCCTCGTGTTGTGCATAATGTTTTCTTTTCTTCCGTAGGACACAAAATTAGATATTAGGCAAAATGGTAGTCCATAACGTTCTATTTTATTTTGACAATGAAAACCAAAATCTTTTAACCAAAGCTTATTTTATGACAGATTCTTTATGGTTTAATTCTTTTTCTGCACTGATTTTTTTGTATAGTATCCCACCATGTACAGTGATAAGGAGCCAGTGTTCAACTGTATCCAGAGAGCCCATCAGAACACACTGGAGGTGTATCCACAATGGCTGGTCTTCCAGACCATTGCTGCATTAGAGTATCCTGTGAGTATACCTGTGCAAAATACATTACTTTAATTTGCACCCTGTTCCAGCACATTTAGTGATATCCAGAACTTGTTTTTATTTTGAAATGTGTTGGAAGCATGTATCACATTTTAATTTTTAGGTTAACTATTCAAGATCTGGGCTGTGGTAACTGAAAAGTTAATGGTTCTAACAAATCTTCATTGTGCCCTTGATCAAGGAGAATTGTCCCTGTAATAAGTGTACTGTAAGTTGCTTGGGATAAAAGCACCGGCTGAATATCACAGGATTTGTCACAAAAACAAATGTCCCAAAGTAGCATTATAGCTGTGCTAACATGCACCAGATATCTTCCCTTTTTCCATTTACATGTGCTTTCTTTCACTCTCTCACACACACCCTCTCACTCATATCACCTTTGTTTATCATATCAATTTTATCTCCCATGTCAGATTGCTGCCTCTGTGTTAGGGGTTATCTGGGTGACAAGTAGACTCTCTTATGCCTGGGGTTACTCCACTGGTGGTAAGTTTTAAATGGACATATCAATGCTCAAATGAATCAAAGTAACCTGTTTATGAAATCTTGCCTACCCTTTAAACAAGGGGCTGAAAATATGTAAAGTGTTCTTCAAATGGTCACTTATTTGCATACTGAAACATGAGTCACACATTTGCATGCACGCTTTTATGATGTTTAATGGCATCCCGCATGGTGCTGACAGAACTACACGCTCTCCAATCTATCAAAGACTGACACCTGAATTTTTTTAGAGAGAGTTTCTAGAATTATGGCCAGTTGGGTGGTTTGAAGTGTGTTAACTAGTGGTGTTTCTGTCTGAATGACTGTTTTCGAATGAATCCTTTGAGTGAATTAATCGTTCTCATTTACTTTCACGCACTGACTCTAAGTCCTTTGCATGTGAGTGCTTTTGTGGCTTTTTCTTGCCTTCAAAGGCAGGTTGTGAAGGAGCATTTTACCGAATTAAAGACTGAACGAGTCAGTGCTTCGAGTCCTAATCGGACTCTGAGTGGCACTGAATGAGAATTGTTGTTTGTGAACAAAAGAGGCATGCTGTTATTAAAACATTATATGTGTTAAATAAATAGTTCACCCAAAAAATGAAAATTCTCTCATCATTTACTCACTCCATCCCAGATGTGTATGAATTTCTTTCTTCTGCTAAACACAAACAAAGATTTGTAGAAGAATTTCTCAGCTCTGAAGGTCCATACAATGCAAGTGAATGGTGGCAAGAAATTTTAATGTTGAAAAAGCACATAAAGGCAGCATAAAAGTATTACATACAACTCCAGTAGTTAAATCTGTATCTTCAGAAACAATATGATAGGTGTGGGTAAGAAACAGATCAATATTTAAGTCATTTTTTTACTATAAATTCTCCTCCCTGCCCAGTAGGTGGCAAAATGCTCGAAGAATATGAATCACCATAAACAAAAGAAGAATGTGGAAGTGAAAGTGGAGATTTATAGTAAAAAAGGACTTAAATATTGATTTGTTTCTCACCCACACCTATCATATCACTTCTGAAGACATGGATTTAACCACTGGAGTCATGGATTACTTGTATGCTGCCTTTAAGTGCTTTTTGGAGCTTCAGAGTTTTGGTCACCATTCACTTGCATCGTATGGACCTACATGTTTAAAATATTCTTCTAAATCTTTGTTTTGGTTCTGAATAAGAAAGTAAGTCATACACATCTTGGATGGTATGAGGGTGAGTAAATGAGAGAATTTTCATTTTTGGGTGAACTATCCCTTTAAATTGAGACTATCGTACAGCCCCTCAGTTGAGCAAGATCGATGTTCATGTTGTTCTTTCCAAGCATATGTGTAAGCTTGAGGCCTAATCAACAGTGTTGCGTTTCTCTCTTTCAGATCCTAAAAAGAGGATGCAGGGTGCGTATGGATACATCGGACTGTTTGGAGTCATTCTGCTCTCCATCTCCGTGGCTCTCAAGCTGCTTGGAGTCCTTTAAGGAAAACACAAATGAGGAAACCTGACACATAATGCAGCCTTTAAACTTTCCTTTTCATTAAAACATTTTTACTCTCTTTTTTTAATTACATTTGTTCTGTTGTGTAATTTGACATATTGTTGAATATGGAATCACATTTTTAATTTGCTGTTTGTAGACTTTCATATACATATTCTGTGCTGTATTTCTTGGACCGTTTTGAAATATAAATAAATTCAGACATATTAATAATAAAATGAACATTGTTTGCTTGAAAGTTTGCCTTAAACTGAGAATGGGTGATGATTCTGCATGTTTCATACACATTAACTATAACTGTGGAACATGTTGTGTTTGGAATTTCTGAGATTCCTTCAAAGGGGATTACAAAATTCACAGGTCTTGGACTTGTGAATGAAATTATTCATATGATTCTCAGCACATAGATTATGTTTTTAAAGCAGCATATGACAGGCCTTTAGGACAACCATGGGGTTAAATTAGTGACAGCCTAGACCAATGCCATTATGCTAGGGTATAGTGTATGTTTGCTGGAGTGTTATGAAGTTGTTTGGTATCCAGAGTGGTTTTAAGTATGGTGCTGTGTGGTTGCTAGTCTCAATTATTATGGTCCATATTTCTAATAATCAAGGGTCTCTCCTTCAATGTAAGTTTTTTTTTTTTTTTTTTTTTTGGTGCATGGTGAAACCTGTTGGGTTACTTAACAGATAAAGCACACCTCTTCTCAATAAGCTGCACGATTTGAGGTATCCCAAAATATGAGTAATAGTGATGTGACCACACACACACACACACAAAATAATATAAAGCATTTATGTTCATTTAAATAGCTTTAAGAGCTCTAGTCTTTACAAGTTTAAGGAAGTTGGATAAAATAATAAATAATTATTGAAATAATATATTTATAATAATAATACATTTATATGGAATAATACATTTAATGCATGTATTTATTAATATATCGAAAAAATATTGTTTGCATTGTTAAATTATTTTCATAATGATTAAGCATACACATATTTATTATAATTAAAAGGCTTAACGAACTTTTTACAATTATAAGACATGGCAAGACAATATACAGTTCTAAATGTATTTTTGTATTATTCATTTTTTTGCTATAACTAATCTAAAAGCAGATAAAATAATAGGCTACATTTATATTATAATATAAATTATACATTTCTATATACATAATTTTTGTTATTACTGAATACATTTATCACAAGTATTTTTGCTTGAATCTACTGATGATTGTAATTTCCTTCATTACAATCTTTCATTTGGTTAGAAATAATATGTGTCCAAATTTTTTGTTCTTTTAAATCACGAGCTTTAAACAATTTTGTTTAACACACTGGGTTGGAAATGGTTTGTTAAAAATGTTAAAATAAGGGCCTTATTTGATGTCTCAGGTGACTGATCTAGAGTTCACTGCGCATGCGCGACTCAGAGCAACTGTTTGAGACGGAAGACAGCAGAGTGTCTCTCCACATACTGCGATCCACAAGAACAACTCAAGAAAAAGGCCGGTAAGAAACCAGGGGACTATAGCGCAAGACTCCAAATGTTCAGCCATGAGATATTCTCTATCATGTGCGTTCAGTTATCCGTTTTGTTTAATAGAGGAGTGATAAAGCAGAAATGGGTTAGAAACGAAACCAGCCGGGCATGAGCGATTAAATCATGTTTACAGCTTTAACACTCGACACTTTCGCCCGATATGGAGCGTAAATGTAGTTTTGAGACTGTTATGTTAAATATCGCAGGTGTTTGTTTTCAGATGTTCGTCGTAAACATGGCAGATGAAAATCCCTTTGTATGTTATGTGTGTTGGTTTCAGGGCGATCGTGTTTGCGCTGCGTGTGCGCAGTCAGAGCGACGTTGCGTCGCATTTACGCAGTCAGAGCGACGTTGCGTCGCATTTACGCAGTCAGAGCGACGTTGCGTCGCATTTACGCAGTCAGAGCGACGTTGCGTCGCATTTACGCAGTCAGAGTGCAATCTGCTTTATTCCTCTTTAAAAAATACAGATTTTTATTATGTTCGCTGTTAAAATTAGCAAATTAACACCCATATTTGTAGTTAAAAATTCCCTTACATTGTAGCGTAGTGGGATTTTGCTTGGCAGATATGTTGGGGTGGTGTAGTTTTGAGATTAAAGATCTGGGTTAGTAACCAATGATTGATCCATAAACAATTACCATAATCTTCTTGATCAAGACAATTAACCATATGTTACTCCACGAGATTGTCCCAGTAATAAATGCATAAGTCACTATAGATAAAAGGAAAAGGGTCATTTGCGCAGATTAAAATGCTTTAAAATCAATCATGCCAATTTTAAAGGGTAGAGTATAATAACATTTTTATTGTGTCAAGTTAGCCTGCTTTTTCCTCATTATTAAGTGTTGACGTAAAATTTGCCAGAATGTCTTTGTTTTGTGCCTGTTTAAAATATATTTTAACTTCCCCCTCTATAATAATGTAATATAATATAAAGTGTTAAAACAATACAGATCTACTTTGCACTTTTTCCTAAGAGCTTTCTAAAAATATATATTTTCAATTCTTTTGGTATCATGTGTATATGTTAGCATTTTTTTTATTTTTATTTTTATATTTTTTATATAACTAGAGTTGTCCCCTATGCTTCTGTTATTACCATCAAGCCAAGCATTTAAGAAAACAACTTCTCCAAAATACTTTTTTATTTGTTAATCATGGAAATGAAACGTGGCAGTTTGTAAATGAGAATTAATGTAATTAATTTTAAGATCTTTACATCATGATCTAAAAGAAGCTTCTTTTTTTTTTTTTAGGTGTCATTATCAAATCTGTTATTATTTAAGAATTTAAATTTTGGAACAGTCCATTCATTATTATTTTCATTAATTTAACAGTAAATGTATGCGCTAACTGGCTGATGCCACTAGTCTTAAAGAGACAGTACCGATTAAGTGCGTGTTCTACATATCAATGAAAATACTTGTAAATAGTACAAATTATGCAAGTAAACTATAAAAAATGTAACAAAAATATATATGCACCATAATAAATGCAATTTCAAGAGATTAATTGATGGAATAGACTGAATTTGAAAATAATTAAAAGCTACAATGTGACAAATTTGATGGAAAAACCAATGATAAAATATAATTTGTAAAATTTATATATTCGAATTGTGTCTAGAAAGGTTCCTTTATATTACTAAGAGCATTAGCTGAGAGAGGATTTATTTTATGTGTAAGCAAAATGGACATTGTAACAGAAATCTACCCATATGAATCAATATCGAATCAAAATCACAATCGAATCGAATCAAGAGCTTGTGAATCGAATCGGGAAATCTGTATCAATACCCAGACCGATCATTAAATTAGTCAAAGGTGCCCCTAATTGAAATAGCTATTTTTGGCTAAATGACTCATTAATTCCTTTACAGATATGGGACTAACCATGATTAAACAAGTTGCTTTGTAAGGAAATTGTGCAGAACATGTGACATGAAGCCTGTAATTGTCTGTATTTGAATGATAAGGTGAGATCAGAAGGATGTCGGGGTTTCTGGATGGGATCAGATGTGGTGATTGTGAGTGTAATGTGGACTGGGGTGAGAAGAGAAACACCATCGCCTCCATCGCAGCTGGAGTTCTGGTATGTCCTCATGATGCCGTGAAATAAATCTTGTATATCTAAGAAATCAATCAGATCAATCAAAACAATTCCCTAATTGATTGTCATTGTTGTGTGCACTTGTGCAGTTTTTCACAGGCTGGTGGATCATCATCGATGCAGCGATTATGTACCCTAAAGAGGAACAGTTCCATCACGCATACCATACCTGCGGAGTTATAGCAACTATAGCCTTCCTCATGTAAGATGCACCTTTATTGATTCTCTCCATAGCTAGAGCTTCCTTAAATGGCCTTTCTGTTGCACAAACAGTGAAGCATGGCACTAAAAATTCCAAGGTCACGTGTTTCATTCCCAGGGAAGATTTGAACGGATACATTTTGTATCCTAAATGCAGTGTAAGTCACTTCGAATAGGCGTCTAACAAATGTTTAAATGTAAATTAAAAGAACAAAGTCCTTATACCTATTGTGCCATCTTAGACAAGCTCAATGAGTGTGACATACATTTGAGTTGTTATCTTTTAGCTCTGTCCCAGATCTTGCCTCCTGTTGTGTAACAATGTTTGTGCTAACTGTCACCATGACTGCATTATTAAACTGCCAGCTGAGTTTAAATGACTGTGGATTTGTTTGCAGGATCAATGCAGTGTCGAATGGGCAGGTGAGGGGAGACAGCTACAGCGAGGGTTGCTTAGGCCAGACAGGTATGTGTTTACAATATGTTGTGTATATTTTACACATCTTTTACGTAAGAGGTGGTGTTGACTTCTCTTCAACGCCTTTACAGTTTCAGGATGTTCAATCACGAAAACGCAATAATTGCTTGACATTTTTAAAACTTTAAAACAGTTTCATTTTTGAATTTGTGATTGGCACATGTTATAGTGGGCGGTACCTTAAGAGGTCAACAGTCTGGTTCCGGAAGTAGAAATCCCATTCATTTATCCCATATATGAATTAATTTTCAATGATAACTTATAAACCTTTAAAGATAGACCTACTGCGAGCTACGAGGTTGTTCATCGATGATATATGCTTCCTTTGAAGCCATCTGTTTGCGTTATTTCAACCTTATTGTTTAAAAATCGTATTTGTTAGCGGAACTTATGGTGAACAACTACATTGCCCATGGAACAGCAGAGAAAGATCCTTCATTCAGACAATTACGGCCAATGAAACCCGCGAAACGTGCCTTGGCTCCTGTGTGCTCCCATGACGCACTGTAAATGATATAATCAAATCGGTCTCCATTCACCCTTGAACTACTTCTATATGTATACATATCAGAGTATTTTGTAATAAACGCTAAATATATTGTTTCTATACTTATAATCAACAACCTAAAATCAATGGTTTTAAATATTTTTATCGTTTTTTATTCAATGACATCATTCACAATGCTCTATGGGATTGTAGTTTGTGCCCTCATGAAAGACGGTAAGTACACAGTCTTGTACCTTTTGTCTTTATGTCCAATTTTCAAATACTTTTTTGCCTCAAAATAAAGTTTGTGTTGTTTTGAGTTGAGCTGGTTGGTTTGGTTCATGGCTTACAACTCTTTTATGAAGTATTTTATAAGAAGTCTGTGGAAAATATTTCCAGAAACCAGACGGCTGAAAAAGTGTGTGGGCACAGTTGCGCTCTATTGTTTAGAGTTGGAACAGCAGGGCGTCCAAAAAATGTTTTTAACACAAGATTTTTAAAATGTGGCGCTCATGATGAGACCAGAGATGCTGAAGAAACAGCTAGATGCAATTGCATATGTAAACTGACCAAAATGTTTTTTAATAGCATAGGCTTTTTCACACTTTGTTTGATTGCTTGGTCCAAACCTGAGTTTGATTTTAATCCCCCTCCTCTTTATACATTGTACTTTTGGGTCTGAACAGCGGTACATTTGCTTCAACAACATGAGTAACACCCAGTGTAATTATGTCAATGAAAAGTCAAATTAACAGTATATTATACAATTTTTAACTTTTCCACCCACCTCCATTAAACATGAAAGTGTAATTGTAATAGTGATAACTCGAATCGGCCCAGAGAAATTTAATGGCATTAAATATATTTACAGTTGAAGTCAGAAGTTTACATACACTTAGGTTGAAGTCATTAAAACTCATTTTTTAACCACTCCACAGATTTAATATTAGCAAACTATAGTTTTGGCAAGTTGTTTAGGACATCTACTTTGTGCATGATGCAAGTAATTTTTCCAAAAATTGTTTACAGACAGATTGTTTCACTTTTAATTGACTATATCACAATTCCAGTGGGTCAGAAGTTTACATACACTAAGTTAACTGTGCCTCTAAGCAGCTTGGAAAATTCCAGAAAATGATGTCAATCCTTTAGACAATTAGCCAATTAGCTTCTGATAGGAGGTGCACTGAATTTGAGGTGTACCTGTGGATGTATTTTAAGGCCTACCTTCAAACTCAGTGCCTGTTTGCTTGACATCATGGGAAAATCAAACAAAATCAGCCAAGAACTCAGAAAAGAATTGTGGACCTCCACAAGTCTGGTTCATCCTTGGGAGCAATTTCTAAATGCCTGAAGGAACCACGTTCATCTGTACAAACAATAGTACACAAGTATATACACCATGGGACCACGCAGCCATCATACCGCTCAGGAAGGAGATGCATTCTGTCTCCTAGAGATGAACGTAGTTTGGTGCAAAAAATGCAAATCAATCCCAGAACAACAGCAAAGGACCTTGTGAAGATGCTGGAGGAAACAGGTAGACAGGTATTTATATCCACAGTAAAACGAGTCCTATTACGACATAACCTGGTCCTATACGCCACCTCATGAAGTGGTGGTGGTGTAGTGGACTAAAGCACTGAACTGGTAAGCCAAAGGTTGTTGGCCAGCCACCACCATTGTGTCCTTGAGCAAGGCACTTAACTCCAGGTTGTTCCAGGGGGATTGTCCCTGTAATAAGGGCACTGTAAGTCACTTTGGATAAAAGCGTCTGCCAAATGCATAAATATATATATATATATATATATATATATATATATATATATATATATATATATATATATATATATATATATATATATAAATATATATATAAACCTGAAAGGCTGCTCAGCAAGGAAGAAGCCAATGCTCCAAAACTGCCATAAAGCCAGACTACAGTTTGCAAGTGCACATGGGGACAAAGATTTTACTTTTTGGAGAAATTTCCTCTGGTCTGATGAAACAAAAATTGAACTTTTTGGCCATAATGACCATCATTATGTTTGGAGGAACAAGGGTGAGGCTTGCAAGCCGAAGAACACCATCCCAAACGTAAAGCATGGGGGTGGCAGCATCATGTTGTGGGGGTGCTTTGCTGCAGGAGGGACTGGTGCACTTCACAAAATAGATGGCATCATGAGGAAGGAAAATTATGTATATATATTGAAGCAACATCTCAAGACATCAGCCAGGAAGTTAAAGCTCAGTCGCAAATGGGTCTTTAAATGGACAATGACCCCAAACATACCTCCTAAATTGTGGCAAATAGCTTAAGGACAACAAAGTCAAGGTATTGGAGTGGCCATCACAAAGCCCTGACCTCAATCTGATTTGCAGAACTGAAAAAGCATGTGCGAGCAAGGAGGCCTACAAACCTGACTCAGTTACACCAGTTCTGTCTGGAGGAATGGGCCAAAATTCCAGCAACTTATTGTGAGAAGCTTGTGGAAGGCTACCCAAAACGTCTGACCCAAGTTAAATAATTAAAGGCAATGCTACCAAATACTAACACAGTGTATGTAAACTTCTGACCCACTGGGAATGTGATGAAAGAAATAAAAGCTGAAATAAATCATTCTCTCTACTATTATTCTGACATTTCACATTCTTCAAATAAAGTAGTGATCCTAACTGACCTAAGACAGGGAATGTTTTCTACGATTAAATGTCAGGAATTATGAAAAACTGAGTTTAAATGTATTTGGCTAAGGTGTATGTAAACTTCCGACTTCAACTGTAAATTATATCAGTTAAAGGAATATTCCGGGTTCAATACAAGTTAAGCTGAATCGACAGCATTTGTAGCATAATATTGATTACCATAAAAATTCATTTTGACTTGCCCCTCCTTTTCCTTAAAAAAAACAAAACAATCAGGGTTACAGTGAGGCACTTATCATGAAAGTGAATGGGGCTAATCCATAAACATTAAAATATTCACTGTTTAAAAAGTTTAGCCACAAGATGTAAACAATATGTGTGTTGACATGATTTTAGTGTAAGTTATAGCCAATTTTACAACTTCATTGCCATGATGATGCAATGTCGTCAAACCCTAAAACGACTGTAAAATGACAAATTAAACAACTTTACAGCTCAAATAATACATGAGTTTTAACAGGAGATTATTGTAAGTGCTTTTATAAAATTATAAGCTTCACATGTCTGCCTTTAAACCCTCCAAAAATCGACTCTTTTTGTAAGTGCCTCTGTAACCTCCATTTTTGCTTTTTTCGAAGGAGGGATTATTGATGATGAAATTATGCCACAAATGCTGCTGATTGAGCTTAACTTGTGTTGAACCCGGAATATTCCTTTAAGGTTTCGTGCCCTTATCTGTCGAGTACTCGGGCAGTCAAAATGACCAAGATGCACACCCCTGGTGTAGTTGTATGTTCTTTGTAGTTCTTGTGATGCAATACGACTGTTAAGTGTTAAAGCTGTCTTGTGTATATTTTTTTGTGTAGGTGCCAGAGTTTGGCTCTTTATTGGGTTCATGTTGGCGTTCGGGTCTCTAATCGCCTCTATGTGGATTTTGTTTGGAGGGTTTGTTGTATCTGGTAAGATTGCCTTGTCTTCTCTATGGAAACTGAAGATAGGGAAACACTGACTCCTATGCTATACTACTAATAATGTTTTTTTTTTCCTCTTGATTTGTTATGAATGTGTCACAGACAAAAAGGAGCTTTCAGTGTATCCTGGTATTGCTGTTTTCTTTCAAAATGCATTCATCTTTTTTGGGTAAGGTTGAAAATATATCACTAAAATTAATATATAAGGAATCTGACATCATAACAGATTTCACATGTCTTTGCATTACCATTATTTATTTTTCTATAGCTTGATATTGTTCAGCCTTTTAATATTCCATGATATTGGATATATATGTATTTGCTCTGAAATAGCTTTAAAATTTGTTTTTATTTTTTCAATCAGAGAAACCATCATTTAAACCGTGGCAATTGTTGCCATGCATGAATGAAAAAATTAAAATATTCAAATAATCAAAGCATGATTTTCACATTGTTTTTCCAAAAATGAACACTGAAGAATTTTTAATCATAATTTATATGCAGCAATATTTACCTACATATGCTTTTTACTTTAATATTTTAAAGCAAGTAAAATTCCACATGGTACCTGATCATTTTTGAGTGATGACGCAAACAACTTGTTAAATCAGTGTTATGAACCGAATCACTTAAATGGGCAGCTTGATATGATTCATGAAAATATTTCAAACTCACCAATTCTAATGCTATTTTTTGGTACTGAAATTTAAATCAGGGATGCTATTAAAACATCTGTCTTAACGAACTCATATACACAATTAACACATTAAAGTCATTGCAGTATACACAATGTTGCTTCATTTTATTTCACCAGCAAAATCATTCTCAAAAGTTCACTCAAAAGTGAAAAAACTCTCATCATTTACTCACCCTCATGCCATCCCTGATGTGTATGACTTTTTCTTCTTCTGAACACACAGATTTTTAGAAGAATATTTAAGCTCTGTAGGTCCTTTCAATGCAAGTGAATGGTGACCAGATCTTTGAAGATCCAAAAATCACATAAAGGCAGCATAAATGTAATCCATAAAACTCCAGTAGTTGAATCCATATTTTCAGATGCGACATGAAAGGTGTGGATGAGAAACCGATCAATATTGAAGTCCTTTTTTACAGTCAATCTCCACTTACACTTCTTCATCTTTTGTTTTTGGTGGAAAATCGCCACCTACTAGGCAGGGAGGAGAATTTATAGTAAAAAAGGATCTAGATATTGATCTGTCTCTCACCCACTGGATTACTTTTATGCTGCCTTTTATGTGCTTTTGGAGCTTCAAAGATCTGGCCACCATTTACTCGCATTGTGTGGACCTACAGAGCTGAGATATTCTTCTAAAAATCTTGATTTGTGTTCAGCAGAAGAAAGAAAGTCATACACATCTGGGATGGCATGAGTGTGAGTAAATGATGAGAGAATTTCATTTTTGGGTGAACTATTCCTTTATTATAATAAATATCCAATAAATGATCCATCACTAAATAACTGCCCCTCATATTTAATTGTATTTTTCTGCAATATATATTATAGTATTTATTTCTGATTCATCTCGTCTCTCATGCAGTGGTCTGGTGTTTAAGTTTGGCCGCACTGAGGACCTCTGGCAATGAAGATCCATTTCATCCAATCACATCCCACAGTCCACACCCAACTCCTCTGTTCTCTGACATAATGCTGCTTATTTGCACTCTCTCTCAATCTCTTTCTCTATCAGACTCTTTTTATAGTTCTCAGTTGACACCCTTTCTTAAATATGCTAAATGTTCCTTTGTTTTGTTTCCTGTCCTTCAATTTTACTGTGTTGCTATTTTTAATGCATCATTTGCATGGGAGTTTTTTAGTAAGCCACCAAATTTGTATCTTTATCTTTAAGTTTAGACTTTCATTCATGTATCAACGTGCAGATTTGAGAATACACTCCTATCAAATTTGCCAAATTTATCGATCTTTGATGAGCTGACATCACCACACAGTGACACAAAGTTTTGTTGTACGTCACACTTTTTTATTATTTTCCATGACTTTCCCAGGCCTGGAAAATCACAATTTTAAAGGTGAAGTGTTTCTGTACAATTAGAATAACCAAACAAAATTGTAATCTGCTTGTATGAACGGCCCAACAGGGTCGGACACAACTACATTGGCTCATCCAATGGCATGAGTTTGACACGGGACTACCTGTTTTACCAGCCTATGTCAGACAGGGGAAATGTTTGAAATGTCATTATTATTTTTGCCGTTGTGTTTGATGCTGCAGAAATTACATTTGTCACCTTTAAAATTTCGTGATAATTTCCAGGTTGTCCATGATTGTGGGAATTCTGGTAATATATTTTGTGTTTCGGAGTTTTAAGTTCACTCTCTGTGTTAGTTTGGGCTTGTGGGAATTGGGATATGTATAAAAAAAAAATGTCCATGTTCAAAAAAGCACAATTTCTTTTTATTTCATTGGTTATGGGAGAATAAAGCAACATCAGTCAGAGAAGTAGACTTGTCTGTCAGCGCTAATAAATTAGAGGTTTTGTGATTTCTACACGCTTAAAGAATGTAACATTTTAATGTAATCCATGTCTCTCTTTTCGACAAAATGTAGCTAAACTTTATCCAGCTGTGGGCTTAAAACAAATAAAATTGTTGTAAATATGTACAGAGCTGGTGTTTTATTTCCAGAAGTTCAATTCTTTCTTCTGAAAATCTTTATTTGCGATATTCACATCAAACAAAATTTAATAACACAAGTTTGTGGAGTAGTCAATCTGCTCTGCTATGAGGTTAGTTTTATATATTGCATTAGGTTATTGTGTCTTTTATAAGTTTGCCATTGACTGAAACAAACTCTTCTCTGTGTTTGCTGCTTCTACTGAAGTAATTCAATCTGCATCAATTTCCTGAGGCTTGGAAATTTCCTTGGCCTTGTTTAGTATGACTTATCTCTTAGAAAATATATTGTTTTCCATTCAAAGACATTTTAAATAGTAAAATGTTTATTTAGGCAACCTCTAACCTCTCACTCACACGAGCACACTTTGTATTTATTGCATTTGTGATTTTATGTCCTGAGTCCTCTGTTGCTGTGCTTCACTTTTGTACCACCAAATTTGGAAACTGTAAAACAAATGGATTAATACACTTCAAATCATAAACACTATCTTAAAATAAGACGTGAGGTAACTTAAAATTGCTGCAAGATTGAGGACTGGCCCTTATTTGGGATAGATGCTATATTTAATTTGACACCAATGAAAACAAGGCTGTGATTGACATACATGCCATTCAATGGGTGTGATTTAGTGTTAATCATTAAGCTGACAAAATATTTCTAGTGGACAAAAAAATAAAAAATACATGGATTGTGAAAGTTGGATGGTACCTAAGACCCTCAGACAGAACAAGCTGCTGAATGGACTGTATGTCTATCCCTCACAAATTCATTCATGTCAAATTAAATAAGCCGTCTACCCTGACTAATGTCCCAAGAAAAAACATTCACCTCCCAGAATGCCTGGTCATCAAAGCACTTCCTGTCCTGCTGAGATCTCCAGAAGCTCCATTTAAGGAAAAGTCCTGCAAATGTTCACATTAGTTAAAAATGTTATCATGTGTGCATTAACAACCATGATGCTTAACTAACCGATTAGCATGCTTCAAAACATTGAAATCTTTTAAAGGGATAGTTCACCCAAAAATTAAAATTACAGAGCTGATATATTCTTCTAAAAATCTTCATTTGTGTTCAGCAGAAGAAAGTCATACACATCTGGGATGGCATGAGGGTAAGTAAATGATGAGAGAATTTTCACTTTTGGGTGAACTATCCCTTAAAGAAGAATCTGAACCGACTTAGTATAAATCACATCATAGATGAAAGTATATCAAAATAATATCTCAGTTACATACGTAACCTTGGTTCCCTGAGATGAAGAGTGCTAACGAGACATTGCGTGCTATCGCATATGGTGAGTTGTCCTTCCACACGACCTATGAACACGACCCTAGCTTGGAAAACTTGGAGCACCGTCATTGCGTGGAGTGCTGAACCAGTTTGGCCCACAGCTGAGTATGTTCTTCCAGCCAGTGCAGACGTTAGTCGACACGGCTTAGAAAGTTGAACGGGGCGTGAGTTCCATGCCCTGCTACTCGCCGGGCAGAAATGTGCCGCTACTGCCTCTTCGGGGGTGGGATATTTGAGCATAACAGATTTCTTCCCCGTGATCCACATTGGAGAAAATGAAATCGCTGCATGGGCGAGCTGAATAGGGCGCATGCCAGGATTCTGACAGTTCGTTATGAACTTCAGGGAAGAACGGGGCAGATCTACGAGACGCGGTCGCTTGACGGTGTCCAGACTGCAGGAACCATTCATCAAGGCCAGATTGTGTAGGTTCCTCTGGTGGAGACCATTCGATATCGAGCTCTTCGACCACCCTTGAAAGGACAAGACACATCTCCTTGTCAATGTCATGTACACGCTCCTCGCCCTCGCTGGGGGAAGGGTGGCAGCATCATCCACTGACCACTCACCTGATGCAGCGAGAGACGTTACATCGTCATCATCCCCAGCATCAGAACCGCCGAACGAGATGAGGCAGTCACGCACATAATGTTTTGGCATAGACACGTTGCATGGAGATTGAAGTGCTCGCGGGGCGTGTGCTGGCATGAGGTCCATCTCAAATTCATCCTGCTTGACCTCGCGGCCCCACGTGCCTCCTCGTTTGACCCCTCAGGTATCACAGAAGAGGCGGGTGGGAGGGCGCGTGAGGCTGAGTCATCCCTCAGAACGAGGGCGATTCGTGAGCGCAGCGTCTTGAGACTCATGCCCTCGCAGTGAGGGCAGTCTGTCTCCATGGGCGCAGCCCAGACAGACAATGCAGCTCTTATGCTGATCTGACGGCGGGATCTGCCTCTCGCACAAGAAACACTTACGGAACGACATCTTTAAAAAGACTGAAACACAGCCAGGTCTCCTAAGCAACCAAATTGGCCCAGTTGCTAGGAAGGGTAGAATCACATGGGGTAACCTCCTCGTGATCGCGATTAGTGGTTCTCGCTCTCAATGGGGCGCGTGGTAAGTTGTGCGTGGATCGCGGAGAATAGCATGAGCCTCCTGCGCGGTGTCATGCACAGCGAGCCACGTGATAAGATGCGCGGCTTGACTGTCTCAGAAGCAGAGGCAACTGAGACTTGTCCTCCACCACCCGGATTGAGGTGAGTAACCGCACCACCACGAGGACCTACTAAGTAGTGGGAATTGGGCATTCCAAATTGGGGGGAAAAAGGGATAAAAAAAAAATTTAAAAAAAAGACTTGAACACGTAAGCGATATATATATATATATATATATATATATATATATATACACACACACACACACACACACACACACACACAATATACAATTGCTTTATAATGATACACAACACATGCCGAAGCGCAGCGGGAAATCGAGATGCTGAAGTGACCCGTTCACCAGCGAAGCGTCAAGCGGTGAGGTGGAGTGATGTTCACCGGAACACTGCAGGGGAGCGGAGAGTCTTCCCGTTGCCGTGAAGATTCCGCCTGCTGACTCGTGTAGTCGACGGCGAAGCAGTAGAGGGCTTCTAGACAAGAGATGAATTGCTGTCTTGAAGGAAGAAAATTCTGAGGAATGGTGTTTGTGCACCTGCTTTTATACTGGACAGCTTAGTGCCTAAAAGGGCGGGGCTCAAACACCATAGCCAATATTAGAATATTGGCGTTATTGTAGAGAGGTTTCAACTAGGTTGTGTATGCGTTAGCACGCAATTTCAAGTGTACTGAGTCGTAAGGGAACCATTTTTTGTGTGTGTAAATGCATCAGAGATGTTGTACCTGTGGCCGTGCCCATTACCATACTCATGCACACGGTTATGAGGAGGACAAAGATGTGATGTACTGCAAACTGCATAGCTCTGAGAACCGGAATACAACACAGTCAACATTAATATATCATAAACATAACTAAAGTGGATGTGATCAATGCTTTAGCTTATCAGGAGAATTACATTTATGCAATAGTTTTCTTAAAGCTGTTTTATGGATACACACTTTTCACACTATGTGATAGAATGAAAGTGAGAAATAGTTTACATTGTGCTTTCAGTACTGGTCATCTGTAGAAGTAGATGAGCGAGCCATCCTAGAATTCCTGGTATGGCGTGCACATTTATGACGCCGCAGGTGTCATGACACTCAAAAGCAAACAGCATGTGACCCTGAATGACATAACAGAAACACAGATCATGAGGAAGACAGTATGTGAAATCATGCTACAGATTTAAACATTCAATGGTTATGAATATGAATGGATATAAATGAAAGGATCACTAGTGAAAATGCTTTTATTTAGAATTTTTCGAAAATTAGCCACTATGGACCACACTCCCTTTCAAGGCAAGTCGGTCTACTCAGCAGCCATCTTTGTAACATTCCCGGGCAGCTATTATCTATGGAGACAAGCAGCATAAAAAGTACAGCTCCTATCTACTTGAATGGGGAAAGGCTGAAATCTCCAAAAAGATTACAATCAAAGATTTTATTTCAATTCAGCAGTAAAATCTGACAACAATAATATAATACATTGTGCTTCTTTAGCTAAAAAAACTCTTTTTCAGGCTGGTCCAGATAATGCACATACAGTGTATGCGTTCTCAAGCCCATGTGCCCTTCAAGTGGACTCAGAAATATCATAATTACGAGTTCCGAGCACATGAATGACCCATCTAAGTCGGAAGTTCAAGTGGGAAACTCGGAATTCTAGATGATTCCAAAGTTGCCGAGATGGGAGGGGTCCTAAACTTTCAACATGGCAGAGAAGAGTACAGTTTTTGTAGTAGTGAATGACAGGTTTTGCTTATTTTTCTAAATACAGCTAATTGTTAGCGCTTGCAGTTTTGGTCATATTCATTTATGTATATCAGCAACCATTCTATGCATGTTTTTCAACACACTGAAAATAGCTTGTATTTGACCAAAATTCCATTATTGTCAGCAAGCTAACTAAGTGATATGTATTATACTGTCAAAATAAAAGTTCCTTAAGAAATATGAATGAATGAACCTGGCGAGTGTTTTCAATTGCAGCGAGGGCATGCAAAGAAATTGCAACTATATGGAAACGTGCTCCATCAGCACATGCATCGTGTCTCTAACGTCATATCTTGTGAATATTAATAAACCATATTCCTCATTAAACCTCATCTGGTTCAAATTTACATACAAAACCCTTCATCTGGTGAATATATAGGCTAAAATGACTATAAATTTGGTAAATATTTAAAAATAGAGCATTGTAATGAAGCCCAGTCACCATCATTACAAAATAAGAGCCCCTGGTGTGTTTCAGGCTTGTTTATAGATAGAAGTCACATGTTATGCACCAAATTTGAATTCTTTTCTGGTTATTATTGGGATTTGGGTTAAACAATAAACTGCATATGGAATTTTATACCTTTTAACCTTTATGTCTGTGCCCTTCAGAGTAAGGAAAGACTAAGAAAACTTTGTAACATTCTATAAACTGAATTTTAAAACTACAGGTTGATTAATCGTTATCTGCCTTTTCCATATCCTGAGTTATCGGTCGACCTCTAGTCTCTTCTATGGACTGTACAAGTTTGCTATGTTATCTAGCTTGATTTGAGAACTCTCCAAAGAGCATCATGTGTTCTTCAGTGGGAGGAAGGATATCTGACCTTTGTCTCAAAGGAGAATTTACCTTCATGTATCGAAATCCCAGGGTTGATAATAAAGCGGCGCAGAAGCCAATCGTCATGGCAACCCATGGAGCATGGACTGCTGTCATGGCAACTCCAATGGCAACACCACCAGACAGGGCGGAGCTCTGAACATGCATCTGGTTGGAGGAAGTACAATAAAGGATTTGTGATGTTAGCAAAAAAGGAAAGTCATTTCAGAAGTGGAGCAAGTTTTTTTTAACGATTACAAAGAAAATCATTTTTGTCATTTAGGATAACGTGCACTGCTGAATCATGCAGAATAAAAACCAGGAATGTGTATTAGGAAACTAAGAAGTGTCAATTTGGATTTGATGTTGACTTTACTGGTTGGTAGCAACAACCATGCACTTGCTTCTTAGACGACTTTTACTATAATGTTTACAACAGTCTGTCTATTGAGGCACAGAGTTGCTTATTTATTTATCTATCCATAATTTATCCTTCTTTTTAAATGTTGACTCTGAAAGGGAGTGCTTTGTGGGAAACTTGTTTCTACAGCCACTTGCCATGTTAATTTTTCCTTTGGAACTGAACAGCATAGAGATGGACATCGCAATGACAACGCTGACGGCCAAAGACAGATACGTCCCATATATGACAGTAAGCTTAAGCCCTCTTTCCCTGTGATGCACCAGTGTCGAGTTAAAACTAGGCCAGAACATCCACAGGAAAAGCATTCCTGAGAAAAAGAGACAGAGAGTTCCTTGTTCACAACTTAAATAAAAATACAGAAATAATTACACTTAAACTCACAAAGAGGTACATGCACTGTTAACCCTTACTGTAGTTTATAGGGTAAATAACTGTAAAAGGACCAGTAAATTACTATAATATAATCATACAATATTTAACTGCAATATGCATTGCATCATGGGTAATTTCTGTGACGTCACTTATTAATAACAGTAAATTTCATTTATCTAATACAGTAACAAACTGTAACTAAATACAGCAAATTACTGTATATGTATATTGGTGCGAAACCCACAATGTCTTTTCCTGTCGTATTCTGTGTTAATGTTGTTAACGAAAGTAATGACGAAAATGTATAATTTCATAAATGATAATGAAGACAGCAAGAAAAATAAGATTGACAAAACATTTATGATTTTAATTGAAACTTTTTTACTCTATGAAAATGTGAGAAAAAATAATAATACTGAAAGACATTAACAGTGCACTAATAATGTTTTCAAAAAGAATAATCAAGAAAGAATGTATTATAAAATCCAGGCATAGTGTTGGGGATTTCCCCACTTGAGCTGTGTGAATTGAGCTGATCAACAATCACCTGTCTAAAACACGGGAAATTAATAACAGTCCCTAAAATGATTAACAACACCATAACTTCTAAAAAGATAAAGCTAATACTTTGTACTCTTTAATGCTATTATTTCAGGATCACAGGTTTTCACAAAGACAGATTTCATTTGTTATATATTTTATGATCATTAATCTAAATCTGTCCAAAAAGCACATAAAGGCAGCATAAAAGTAATTCATACGACTCCAGTGGTTAAATCCATGTCTTCAGAAGTGATATGATAGGTGTGGGTGAGAAACAGATAAATATTTAAGTCCTTTTTTACTATAAATCTCTGCTTTCACTTCCACATTATTCTTCTTCTGCCAACCTACTGGTTTGGGCTGGTCAAAGGTGGAGATTGATAGTAAAAAAGGACTTAAATATTGATCTGTTTCTCATCTACACTCATATTGCTTCTGAAGACGTAGATTTAACCACTGGAGCCGTATGGATTACTTTTATGCTGCCTTTATGTGCTTTTTGGTGATTTAAACTTCTGGTCACCATTCACTTGCATTATATGGACCTACAGAGCTGAGATATTCTTCTAAAAATCTTTGTGTTCAGCAGAAGAAAGAAAGTCATACACATCTGGGATGGCATGAGGGTGAGTAAATGATGAAAGAATTTTCATTTTTGGGTGAACTATCCCTTTAATGTTTTACTATATAGAATTACTGTATGTCATGATCCAGTTCCCCTATTCTTGTCATGCTCCAATAAAAAAAAATAATGTGTTTTCTTTACTATTAATAATAAATTGTATATAATAATAATAAAATATTTAAAAAATAATAAATTAGATATTTACAATTTATATTTTTTACAGTAATATACCTCAGCTACCAATTACAGTAATCAGTAAATTACTTTTCACAACAATTGCAGTATAGCTTATAATCAGGTGTTTACAGTAACTAGCTGGCAACAGTGTTGCCAGTATGTTAATGTAAAAAAACCATGGTATGGTCTACCAGTGTGGCCCAGTAGTACAAAAGTCAAGATCAGGGGCTCCCTAACTTTTTTGCTGGTTTAAATTATTAAGTACTCCTGGGATTTCAAGTAATGTTCTAAACGTTCAATAAATTTAAAGGGGATGTGAATAATTTTCAAACTCTAATCCCAATATAATCAAATGTAGTAAGCCACTTGAGTACTATATTTTGACTACGAGTTTAACTAGGTGCTGTAAGTGATTTTTTTTTAAAATACTACAAATGATCCCTTTTAACTGGCAGAGAAATTAGATATCTTCTACCCTCTCTGTGACAACAGATAAAAATACCTTGACATATTTAAGCTACACAGCTTGATCTTGTGTATAACTGTTAATCCCTTCAATTTGCTTATCGAGCAAACAGGTCTGTGGATGATGCAGTCAACATGGTATTGCATCATATCCTGCAACATCTGGACAGACCAGGGACATATGCAAGGATCCTTTTTGTGGACTACAGTTTGGCTTTCAACACCATCATCCTAGCTATTCTCCGGACTTAATTACACCAACTTTCTGTTCCCATGTCTATCTGTCAGTGGATTACCAGCTTTCTGACAGACAGGCAGCAGCTTGTGAGACAGGGGAAATTCACTTCCAGCACCTGTACAGTCAGCACTGGTGCCTCCCAGGGATGTGTGCTCTCCCCACTACTCCTCTCCCTCTACACCAATGACTGCATCGCCAAGGGCCCCTCTGTCAAGCTCCTGAAGTTTGCAGACGACACCACTGTCATCGGCCTCATCTGAGATGACGATGAGTCTGCATACAGAAGGGAGATTAAACAACTGGCTGTCTGGTGCAGTCAAAACAACCTTGAGCTGAACCTGCTCAAAACGGTGGAGATGATTGTGGACTTTAGGAGGAACCCCCCAACACTGTCCCCCCTCACCATTCTAAACGGCACTGTGGCATCAGTGGAGTCATTCAGGTTCCTGAGCACTACCATCTCACAGGACCTGAAGTGGGAGACCCACATTGACTCCATTGCAAAAAAGGCCCAGCAGAGGTTGTACTTCCTTCACCAGTTGAGGAAGTTCAAACTGCCACAGGCGCTGCTGATACAGTTCTACTCAGCGGTCATTGAGTCTGTCCTCTGCACTTCTATAACTGTCTGGTTTGGTTCAGCTACGAAATCAGACATCAGAAGACTACAAAGGACAGTTTGGACTGCTTAGAGGATTATTGGTTGCCCCCTACCCCCCCTTCAAGAACTATACACTTCCAGAGTGAGGAAAAGGGCTGGGAAAATCACTCTGGACCCCACTCACCCTGCCCATTACCTTTTTGAACTGTTGCCTTCTGGCCGACACTTCAGAGCTCTGAGCACCAGAACCGTCAGGCACAGGAACAGTTTTTTCCCCCAGGCTATCCATCTCATGAACAGTTAAAACTGTCCCTTTAAGCAATAATTAATTTGCAATACACAGCTTAGTCTTTTTATATTATCCAACACATCCTACCTCTTCTGCTATTACATTCCCTTGCACTGTACATAACCGATTTGTAATTAGATTTGTATTTAGATTTGTACTACATGTGTGTGTGTGTGTATGTATGTATGTATATTCATATACAGGTGCATCTCAATAAATTAGAATGTTGTGGAAAAGTTCATTTATTTCAGTAATTCAACTCAAATTGTGAAACTCGTGTATTAAATAAATTCAATGCACACAGACTGAAGTAGTTTAAGTCTTTGGTTCTTTTAATTGTGATGATTTTGGCTCACATTTAACAAAAACCCACCAATTCACTATCTCAAAAAATTAGAATATGGTGACATGCCAATCAGCTAATCAACTCAAAACACCTGCAAAGGTTTCCTGAGCCTTCAAAATGGTCTCTCAGTTTGGTTCACTAGGCTACACAATCATGGGGAAGACTGCTGATCTGACAGTTGTCCAGAAGACAATCATTGACACCCTTCACAAGGAGGGTAAGCCACAAACATTCATTGCCAAAGAAGCTGGCTGTTCACAGAGTGCTGTATCCAAGCATGTTAACAGAAAGTTGAGTGGAAGGAAAAAGTGTGGAAGAAAAAGATGCACAACCAACCGAGAGAACCGCAGCCTTATGAGGATTGTCAAGCAAAATCGATTCAAGAATTTGGGTGAACTTCACAAGGAATGGACTGAGGCTGGGGTCAAGGCATCAAGAGCCACCACCCACAGACGTGTCAAGGAATTTGGCTACAGTTGTCGTATTCCTCTTGTTAAGCCACTCCTGAACCACAGACAACGTCAGAGGCATCTTACCTGGGCTAAGGAGAAGAAGAACTGGACTGTTGCCCACTGGTCCAAAGTCCTCTTTTCAGATGAGAGCAAGTTTTGTATTTCATTTGGAAACCAAGGTCCTAGAGTCTGGAGGAAGGGTGGAGAAGCTCATAGCCCAAGTTGCTTGAAGTCCAGTGTTAAGTTTCCACAGTCTGTGATGATTTGGGGTGCAATGTCATCTGCTGGTGTTGGTCCATTGTGTTTTTTGAAAACCAAAGTCACTGCACCCGTTTACCAAGACATTTTGGAGCACTTCATGCTTCCTTCTGCTGACCAGTTTTTTAAAGATGCTGATTTCATTTTCCAGCAGGATTTGGCACCTGCCCACACTGCCAAAAGCACCAAAAGTTGGTTAAATGACCATGGTGTTGGTGTGCTTGACTGGCCAGCAAACTCACCAGACCTGAACCCCATAGAGAATCTATGGGGTATTGTCAAGAGGAAAATGAGAAACAAGAGACCAAAAAATGCAGATGAGCTGAAGGCCACTGTCAAAGAAACCTGGGCTTCCATACCACCTCAGCAGTGCCACAAACTGATCACCTCCATGCCACGCCGAATTGAGGCAGTAATTAAAGCAATAGGAGCCCCTACCAAGTATTGAGTACATATACAGTAAATGAACATACTTTCCAGAAGGCCAACAATTCACTAAAAATGTTTTTTTTTTATTGGTCTTATGATGTATTCTAATTTTTTGAGATAATGAATTGGTGGGTTTTTGTTAAATGTGAGCCAAAATCATCACAATTAAAAGAACCAAAGACTTAAACTACTTCAGTCTGTGTGCATTGAATTTATTTAATACACGAGTTTCACAATTTGAGTTGAATTACTGAAATAAATGAACTTTTCCACGACATTCTAATTTATTGAGATGCACCTGTATGTGTATATGCATGTGTGTGTGTATATATATATATTATATATATGTGTGTGTGTGTGTGTGTGTGTGTGTATATATATATATTGTCTATTGTGTATTCTATATATACTATTTTCTTTTCAATATTTATCTATTTTTTATTCAATTTTAATTATTTAAAAGTCTTGTTGCTGTTTTTGTATTGTTGTGTACTGGAAGCTTCTGTCACCAAGACAAATTCCTTGTATGTGTAAGCATACTTGGCAATAAAGCTCATTCTGATTCTGATTCTGATAAAAAGAATTACACACATCAGCTTTAACAAAATTGAGTCAGAAAAGCACAATTCACTTACAGCACGTTTCATTTTACACATTTTATTTTAAAAGAACTACATATTTAATTTGCCTTCCACATTTCTAATTAGAGTAGTCAATTTGATTGATTACTGGAGGATGAACTCACCCAACATGGCGAATAAGCCACTCCTATGGTCAGTTTTCTCTTTTTCATGCTGTGGTTTGATCCCCTCTCTGTGCAGTACCCATGACACCATCACACCAAAAAGAGCCCCGAAGATGTGCAGGAGCATGAAGCTGTACAGTGGATCTGCCTGATACACACGCAATAAACATATGCAATCTCAATAGGAGCAAAACCTTGCAAAAGTATTCAGACTTTAATCCAGGCTTACAAATCCTAAACTGAAATTTTCATTTCTGTGATACTTTTATTTGTAAATAATTTTAATGTGATATTGCTTTATACTAAGCCTAATCCAACTCTTCTAAACAACCTGGGCACTTGTGAATGACTGATTTGTTAAAAAGAACAAACTAAAGAAAATAATTTGCTCACAAATCAGACATTACTATGGTTTGTGTGCAGGGTTGGGAGGGTTTCTTTTAAAATGTATTCCACTACAGATTACATGCTGTAAAATGTAATTTTTAATGTATTCCGTTAGATTACTCAAATTCAGAAACATAATCTAAATACTTTGGATTACATCTTCAGAACTGGCAGATTTTGTAACTTAATTTTGACTAAAACAAGTGAATAACGTAAAAAAAAATCTGCCAGTACAATAAAGACAAATTAATTTATATATATAAAAAAATAATTTTCTGAAAAGGCATACATACTGTATCTTATGCAGTGTAGCTTCTCAAGTAAATTTATTGTAAGGATTTATTAGATTGTTTTTTTTTTTTTTACAGGAAAACAATACAAAAATTATTTTTTAAGAGTAAGATTTTTGCAATACATCTTTGCTCTAATATCAAAGGTCTTACTTGAGAGAAATATAATCTAATTAGGGCTGTCAATCGATTAAAATTTGTAATCGAATTCATTACATGCCAGTCTATTGCATACTCAAAAGCAAACACAAAGACAATGTTAAGCTTCATTTAATTAACCAAATAGCTTTCAACTGTGTTTGATATAATGGAAAGAGATTTTCTAGTACCAAATTAGCAATTTAGCATGATTACTCAAGAATAAGGTGTTGGAGTGATGGCTGCTGGAAATGGGGCCTGTCTAGATTTGATCAAAAATGACTTTTTTCAAATAGTGATGGTGCTGCTTTTTACATCAGTAATGTCCTGAATATATGTCTTAAGGTCAATATTAGGTCAAAAATGGCAAAAAAAGACACAGCTTTCTCTAGAGACTCGTCAGTCAATCATTGTTTTGAGGAATGAAGGCTATACAATGCTTGAAATTGCCAAAAAAAACTGAAGATTTCATACAAAGGTGTACACTACAGTCTTCAAAGACAAAGGACAACTGGCTCTAACAAGGACAGAAAGAGATGTGGAAGGCCAGATGTACAACTGAGTCTCTAGTTTGAGAAATAGATGCCTAACATGTCCTCAGCTGACAGCTTCATTGAATTCTACCCGCTCAACACCAGTTTCATGTACAACAGTAAAGAGAAGACTCAGGGGTGCAGGCCTTATGGGAAGAATTGCAAAGAAAAAGACACTTTTGAAACAGAAAAACAAAAAGAAAAGGTTAGAGTGGGCAAAGAAACACAGACATTGGACGACAGATAATTGGAAAAGAGTGTTATGGATCTTAACCCCACTGAGCTTTTGTGAGATCAGCTAGACTGTAAGGTGTGTGAGAAGTGCCTGACAAGACAGTCTCATCTATGGCAAGTGCTACAGGAAGTGTGGGGTGAAATGTCACCCGAGTATCAGGACAAACTGACAGCTAGAATGCCAACGATCTGCAAAGCTGTCATTGCTGCACGTGGAGCATTTTTTGATGAGAACTCTTTGAAGTAGTTTAAGAAGTTCTGAATTTTTTCTCAAATTGTAATAGTGATTTTTCATGTTATTAATGTCCTGACTATACATTGTGATCAGTTCAATACCACTTTGGTGAATAAAAGTACCAATTTCTTTCCATAAGAGCAAAATCTGTACATTATTCCAAACTTTTGGCCGCCAGAGTGTATATATATATATATACACATAATGTTGATGACTGATAGGATTTTATTAAATCCATTACATTTACAGACCTGGAAAACACAATTTTAATTTGAATGTTTCCAGGTTTCCCATGACTG
Organism: Myxocyprinus asiaticus; assembly: GCF_019703515.2. Classification (NCBI taxonomy): domain Eukaryota; kingdom Metazoa; phylum Chordata; class Actinopteri; order Cypriniformes; family Catostomidae; genus Myxocyprinus; species Myxocyprinus asiaticus. The sequence goes on along the minus strand of NC_059364.1, from coordinate 5,873,712 downwards.
TAGTAACACTTTAAAATGTGTGCATTTAACACTTATATGCACTCATAAAGCCCATTTTTAAGAAATTGATTTTAATTACAATTTCATAAATTTCCATGAAATGTATAAAAAAAAATATATATATATCTATTTTTTTTAAAGAATACTCAATACGATGGAAATTTGTTATGAAATTTAAAGGCTGAAATCTTAAAAATATTTTTAAGTGTACATTTTTTAACTAAAGGAAATGTTCCAATAATACCACATTAGAATAGGTTAATTAAGTTTCTGTGCTTTGAAATATAATGCTAATAATCTATATACAGTATGTCCTATGCTACTTGATGGTAAACATTTTAAATATACATTTTTCTACTATTTACTATCTGAATCCAGTGTTGTAGTACTTGAGTCCGAGTCCAAGACCATATTTTCAATATACAGTGAAAGCTTGAACTTACCTGACAAATATTTTTGACTGACAATATCAGAGATCTTGACATTTGTCCAGAACGTTGTTGCGTCCACCCATGCTGTTTTTCAGTTGTTTTTCTATGTAAACATGCTAAACATGTCTTTGACCGTAGCATTACGTATCGCTGTCTTTTTGGCATCTCGTGCAGGAGCGCCACAAATTTTTAAAAGATTTTTTGTCAAGTTAAAAAGAACATCAACTGTTAAAAACATGTCTTGAGACACCTGTGTTATACTCTTTTTGATTGTCTTTGTTGGTCTGAATGGCCTCTAGTCTTTTAGAAATGCTTTAGCCATTAGTTACATGAGTGCTACACATACTGAAGAAAATGTAAAAATATTTCTCTCAATGTCATCAGAATTGAATGTTTTCCGGAAGAAAAAAACGGTTTCTGTGCGTACCACGAAATGAAATCTTGCAGGCCAAAGCAGAAATGCTTACTTGGCTTGCAATGAATGAAATATAGTAGTGCAATTGAGGAAATTGTTAACAAATTGAATGTAAATGTTTATATTGCTTTCTGCATAAACACTGTCATATTTAATACATTATTGTTTGGTTTTTAGGCCCGTTTTAGTTATTGTTCAGTTATACTGTATTTTGTTAAGCATAAATGTTAAATGTTAAAATAAATGAGGTTTATTTTATATATGCGCCTATAGTTCTTTAAACTATTTAATACATTCATAAAAAAAACTCGTCTTAGACTCAGTCTCTACTGGTCTCAGTCTCGACCCTCTCAGGTCTAGGTCTTGACTTGTACTCAACCTACTCTGGTCTCAGACCGAGATGAACTGGTCTCAACTACAACACTGTCTGAATCTGCCAAGTATAGCAGATAAACTATTCTATGATATTCCCCTGAAATCCCAGTGATTAATTTTTATATCTGGGAAAGTAACACTTCTCTTACATGGAGCAGAGTTCTCAGGATCCACTGACTGACCACAAACCCCGTGACCTCCACCATGGCCATTAGCTGAAGCTGGACCGGATTTGTCTTTCCATGGACCGCTCCCATCGCAACAAGGGCGGAAGCTGCACAGAGCTCTGCCTCAATCAAGCTGAATAAAGTGCACAGATAATGTTTGAGATAGTGTGACACGGTCAAACCTGTCGCAGTAAGCATCTTAAAAAAAGTAAGAAAACACAGTAAAAGATGTACTGACCATGGTTATTGTGAACTAATTCATTATAGTCTCTCAGTTTGAATGTATATGTTGATCTATGAGCAACTCCCACTATAATAAATACAAATAAACTCAGCTAATGGATTTGTAGTGGTGCTTGCTCTAAATATCCAGAGATTTGAACAAACCACTAACTCTACTTTTTCATATAACTTGTCCTGCAATGTTTGTGCTAACAACACAATTTATACCTCAAGTTGGTGGCTTGTTGAAGATGTGTGCAATTAATTTTAACATGGGCCAGTAAGCAGGTTGCCGGTACCTTGCAGAAATCTATTTAATAGGTTATTCAGCTGTCAATGACAACATACCTGCTAAGAACAGTAATGCATTTACCTCTTCAAATTGACATAGATCTCTCTGCTGTGGTGGCGTTGTGGCAGCAGAAAGCCATTCATTAAGATAGCCCACTGGATGGACATTGCTGCCACCAACATGTTAAAACCTGATCCACTAAAACCATATCGTACAAGGAACGTGGCCAAGAATCCAAATCCCATAAATATCATCACATGGACATCTTGGAATTCTGTAGAAAGAATTGCATTCCCAAATATGAAAAAGGACACTTTTTACACTTTGATGACGGTCAGTCATTTTATTCAAGTTGGTGATAGAGAAACTCCTCTTATCACCCCAAACCAGAGATGCTGTGGCTCCACACCCCAACGGCAAAATGCCACAAATTGACAAATAATGCAAAGTGCAACATCATATTGAACATTTCAAGTCCTAAATTCCACATTCATTGCAGATGGTTTTCACATTTTTAAGTAACTGCATAAATAATTACTACAAAAGTCCAGAAATTAATTTTAGTGCTGAATATGTTACTGTCATCTAATATTTGTTGCCACAGTATAATGCATCAAAAATATGTACTGAAAATGGCAGGCTTGCAAAAGTGATCAGTATACAGGTTAAACAATGAATGCAAGTTTGAACCCTGAAGGGTGCATAACACAGCATCCTTACTGTAAAACACACTTACCTGCATATGAGCGGATGAAAGTCTTTTTGTCAAACTTTGTGTGAACCTGTTCATGGTGCTCTATTTTCACAAAAAATACAAACAGTAGGATAAAGATTGTTTCCAGCAGAAAGGCCACAAGTGGAAGACTCAAGCGGAGACTGGGGGAGTACTGAGGAGGCATTATATCTGTGAGAAACTCTCAATGTCTGTAATCAATAAAAACCAGAACTGAGAGCCCTCAGAATATTGTAAGATCACGTGTAAGAGGCATGGAGGTGTTTCCCAAAAAAATGGCACGTGCAACTAATCATCATGTAATTTGTGTCTAATAACATGTCAATGTAGGAACAGTTATGTACAACTTAAAGACTAAACTTAAAATAGCTTAAAGAACTGATCTGATTATTAAAAATTTGGATGAATTATTATTATTATTATTTATTTATTTTTATCATTAGGAGAGTTGGGCATTTTTCCAAAAATAAATTAATAAAATAAAATAAAATATCGATCATTTAATTCAAGCTAAATTAAACATATGATTTGTCTGGGGGACAAAAAGCATTTATTTCATTGTAGCGTTTGAAACATTCTGTTAATGCTAGGTCGTGACATCGCGATTCGCGAAAATACTACGTCAGTTTGTACTAAAATAGGCATCTCGAAAGTAGTCCCGCCCAAATTCATCCTATTGGCCAGTGAGCACTACCAGATTTTTCCACAAAGACGTCGGGCTAGGAAAACTTCTGCGTATTGGCTATTTGTCTTGTCAATCAAAATGACAGCCGACCGAGCCGATTCCAATTGGTTCACTCATCTGTCAGTCACCCCTGCCTCGTGCAACCATCTATGTTGCCAAGTCCGCGGCTAAAATACAAAATAAATGTGTTTAAGAGTATCATATAAATAAATAAATGAAGATGAAAAATATAGCACTTCACTTATCCATCAAAGTAATAAATAATGATAATATTATATTGATAATATTATATACTATGATAGCTTTTTTGCTGGTTTGTTTACTGTAGAAATGTCCTGTCAATTTAAAAAATCTTTGCACATATACAAGGAAAGCTTAATTAGTAAATGAAAAATGGTTTCCTTGCCGTTATAACTTAAATCACATAATCTATATTCCAGTTCCAATACATGTTTCACTGGGGCCACATCAACACTACTCCATTTTCTTGGTGTGTCAAGATGGTGACCCTCCAGTTGCTGAAAGTCTTAAGGTATAGCTGAGACCACCAAATGGGGGGCGGAATATCAAAAAGGGGATGGGGTTACTCCAAAAAGGGGTTGTGCCAACTCCAAAAGGGTTAAGGTTAGGGAAAGGGTTAGGTTAGTGGCTCCCTATGTCTTTACTGGCAATTTGGAGCTCACAGAACTTTTTTGGAGCCATGCCTGCAGCTATACCCTTCTTGAAAGTCTCGCGAGAGTCACATTAACACACTGTGGTTATTGTGTTTATTTAGAGTCCCACAGAAACCCTGCACCTACACCTACCCCTAAACCTAAACTTAACCCTACCCCTAAATCTAACCCTAAACCTAACCCCTAACCTTAGTAACAGCAAATGAGACTCTTGCGAGACAATCTGGCTGGCAGTGGACTACCACAGTCCATTAAAAAATAAAAACACACACACACTGATTTTGCTACGTATATGCCTCTTAGCCACTCTGCAGCATTGTTTTCCTCTAGCAAACACTCTCCATAACTGCATACTTTGGTAAACGATTATGTTAGGAAACTAAAAACGGATGTTTCAAACTTAAACCATTTAGTGTGGACTTAGCCTGGATACATTCCATGCATTTTTAATGAAACATTTTTTTACTTTATTATTGACATAAAATTAGGGTGACCAGATTTCTGCTTGTGGAAAACGAGACAGCCCCCTCCAAGCAAAAATGAAATTGACGTATCCTTAACTAGGCGCAGATCAATGCGAAGTAGAGGGTGCATCCGCATCTGTAACTGTTGTCACCTTGTACTTTTCGCTGGCAGCAATTTTTCTCAGTGTGCACTTGTCTTTCAAGAGTTTATCGTAAAATGCAGAGCAGTCCAGTCCAAAATTAAGACGTACGAAAAGCATTGCCTTCATAACTGTTACGCTGAGTGGAGATTTATCCGGTGTCCATGCTGCATTCATTAATGAGAACACAGTCCACAGATGCAGATGTCCCAGGCAGGGATAAAACAAACTCCACAACCTTGGCTAAGACTCCCAAGTTGATGGTCTTGCTCTCCAGCTCATGAAAAACGTCTGTCCATCTCTCAGACATGGCCATCTTGTTCAAGTTCCACTCAGTGATGTGACGAGTGACAATGTTTTCCACACAAGCCCACTCATCAAAGAGCATGGTTTCGTCAATCTGAGAGCAGGGATTCTGGAGTAGAAGTGTTCAAGGCTGCTCTGAATATCTTTCCACTCTGGTGTCTCTCAGTAGGGACAACTCAAGTTCTTCTGTGTTCTCCAATGAGCGGCTACAATTTTGGAGGTAATCCACTGATGGTGAGTAAAAATTTCTGACTACACAAAATAAATCATCGTGCATTCCAACTGTTTTTTAATGTCAGAGGGTATGATTCCTCCAGCCTGGCTTGCAAGACTTTTCTCAGGTCATGAATGTGCAAAGCTAGGGCCTTGCACAACAGAATGATCCTTCACTTGCATGCATCTTGTCATATTCTGAATTTTGCTTTACAAAAAAAAAAAAAAAAAAAGCTAACACTTGGTGTTACTTTTAGCAGCATCCACATGCTTTTTTGTATGAACATGCTGCGTGATGTCAGTGCGGCCTCCATGGGTGATGGAAAAGTGAGCTCCACGACCTTCACTAACTGGACGTCTATTGATAGGGGATTGTGATTGGATAGTTTAATCCAGTCATGTACTTCAAATAACATGGTGTGATTTTATTGGTTTTACAAGTCGTGTCCTTGGCTACCTTTGATTAGAATACTCACGTGACTGAGAAAGCCGCATAGGCGACAGAGAAATTTTAGGAGAGGGGAAATACGAGACAAAACACAATTTTTTCAGATTAAGTCGGGACACTAGAAAAAGTGCTTAAAAATGGGACTGTCCCAGGAAAAACTGGACGTCTGGCCACCCTACATAAAATGTATCAGCTGTTCTTTAAGCCTATATATATATATATAGCACAACTGGCTCTAACAAGGATAGAAAGAGATGTGGAAGACCAGATGTACAACTAAACAAGAGGATAAGTACATCAGAGTCTCTAGTTTGAGAAATAGACGTCTCACATGTCCTCAGCTGACAGCTTCATTGAATTCTACCCACTCAACACCAGTTTCATGTACAACAGTAAAGAGAAGATTCAGGGGTGCAGGCCTTATTGACACAGTACCATTGTTCTGTGCTTACAGCTGAGTGCACAGAGCTTTCTTGCAACATCAGTACTTTCAGTGTCCTCAAATGCCCTTTCCTAGGTCACACACAGTCCAGGCTTTCTGTGTTAGTTCTTTTCTATAATCTAGTACATTTAATATAAAAAATCAACTATAAAAGAAACACAGACATTGGACAACAGATAATTGGAAAAGAGTGTTATGGATCTTAACCCCATAGAACTTTTGTGGGATCAGCTAGACTGTAAGGTGCGGAGAAGTGCCCGACAAGACAGCCACATCTATGGCGAGTGCTACAGGAAGTGTGGGGTGAAATGTCACCTGAGTATCTGGACAAACTGACAGCTAGAATGCCAAGGATCTGCAAAGCTGTCATTGCTGCACGTCGAGGATTTTTTGATGAGAAATCTTTGAAGTACTTTAAGAAGTTCTGAATTTTTTTCAAATTGTAATAGTAATTTTTCACGTTATTAATGTCCTGACTATACATTGTGATCAGCTGAATGCCACTTTGATGAATAAAAGTACCAATTTCTTTCCATAAGAGCAAAATATGTACATTATTCCAAACTTTTGGCCATCAGTGTATATATCTAAACAATTGCTGAGGGATATGTGATTTTATTTGCCATATAGTTCTAAGTTGTTTGGTTCTCTTCCGGGATCTGGCAACACTGTCAACCAGTACGTGTCACTGTGCGTCTGCGCCGAGAGAAGGAGGGGCGTGTCTTCCACTCTGTCTTTTTATTTATTTCTTTGTTTCCAGCAGAAAAAAATAACCGCAGCGGAATATTCCTCTGCGGAACTGCCAATGTTTCCCGTCCGAATAAAGACAGAACCCTGGACTATACTGCTGTAGTTATTAAAAAGCCCGATTTAAGGGGGCGAGAATGAAGCGGCGCAATGCGGACTGCAGCAAGCTCCGACGGCCCTTAAAACGGAACCGAATCACCGAGGGGATCTACGGCAGGTACGACCCAGACCCCCCCCCCCGTTAAAATTCCCAAAACTAAATAAAAAAAACCCGATTTCACTTTCTTTATTGTCTAAGATAATCAGATCTCATTAGAGGTCGTAAATCATATAGCCGAGCTAAGCTACCGTCAACAGAGCTGACTTGAGGTAGACAGCCGTCTCCGCAGAAATGAATGAGCTACTGTAGGCCTCATCGTGAGCATCGTACAGCGATTCGTTTTAAAAGAATAAAACCCGCGAAACATTGCGGTGTGGGCTCGAGACACGACCGTTAGAGCCAGTAACTGTAAAGTATTAAATGATTGACGTGACAGGACCGTTAGTCTGTCAGTAACAGATCTGAAAGGAACATTTGGTTGTGATTTGTCTTCGCCTCACACGACCAGATTTTCAAGAATGAAAAATAGAGTAATTTAGTTAGCAAATCTTATGTAAAATTGTGACAGACAGTGAGAGGTTTAGTCAAAATAGTATTTCTTTCTTTTTCTTTTTTTTTAAATACACCGGAAGGACTGTGTAGATGCCTCAAATAACTAAAGTTTGCCCAGTATTTACTCAGAAGTACTATGTAATTCAGCCTGTTTTTCTTCTAGATATTAGATAGAAATCTCTATGATTTTCCACAGGATTAATTATTGGTCATTTAAATAACCTTTACCTAATTTACCATCTCAAAAATACAGTTGTGGCACCAAGGCACAGTGATGGTATAAGATCCTAATACCATAGCACTGTTTGATTAATAAATACATATACCATGTTGTATACTGGGTACTTCAATAACACAGTGGTATTACCATTATGGTATTGTCCAATTTAATATTATGGTTGGCTAACTGACTGATTGTAGTCATTATGTAGTCAGAGCCAGTTGGTAATCTCCGTGTTTGTGCCTTTTGTTGTGTTGTCAGGTTTGGCAGTGTATCTAAATCAGATAAATGTAGCTGTCAATCAAACATTGTGGGGTTTCTACTCGTACCCATTTTTTCTTGTGTGTGTGGTATTTCCCCAATAAAATACTCCTGGTGCAAAAATTCAAGCAGCTCAGCTTTGTTTGATGGCTTGTGGATCACATTCCAGAGGTTTTCAATGGGGTTCAGGTCTCTGAACGAATCTGCCCGATTTCCGCCTTGCTGAAGCACCCTGAGATCATCACCGATACTCCACAAAATTTCACAGTGGGTGCGAGACACTGTGGCTTGAAGGCCTCTCCAGGTCTCCTCTAACCATTAGACGACCAGGTGGAGGATCGGTGACGATCTGGGGGTGATTCAGCAAGGGTGGAATCGGACAGATTCGTCTTTGTGAAGGACACATGAATCAAGCCACGTACAAGGTTATCCTGGAAGAAAACTTGCTTCCTTCTGCTCTGACACTGTTCCCCAACTCTGAGGATTGGTTTTTCCAGCAGGACAATGCTCCTTGCCACAAAGCCAGGTCAGTCATGGTGTGGATGGAGGACCACCGGATCAAGACCCTGTCATGGCCAGCCCAATCTCCATACCTGAACCCCATTGCAAACCGCTGGAATGTGATCAAGAGGAAGATGGATGGCCACAAGCCATCAAACAAAGCTGAGCTGCTTGAATTTTTGCACCAGGAGTGGCATAAAGTCACCCAACAACAGCAATGTGAAAGACTGGTAGAGAGTAAGCCAAGACACATGAAAGCTGGGTCATTCCACCAAATATTATTTTATAAACCTTTCCTAAGTTAAAACATTTGTATTGTGTTGTTTAAAAATGAATATGAACTTGTTTTCTTTGCATTATTCGAGGTCTGATAACACTGCATCTTTTTTTGTTATTTTGACCAGTTGTCATTTTCTGCAAATAAATGCTCTAAATGACAATATTTTTATTTGGAATTTGGGAGAAATGTTGTCAGTACTTTATAGAATAAAACAAAAATGTAAATTTTTCTCAAACACATACCAATAAATAGTAAATCCAGAGAGATTGATAATTTTGCAGTGGTCTCTTAATTTTTTCCAGAGCTGTACTGTTCTTTACATCTTCAAAATAAAACAACACATCAAATACACTAATTCATCACACATCCTAGTTTCCTCTTAATATAGGTTTCTAAATCCTTCCAAAACAATCTTGAATGATAAAGTACAATGATAAAACAAACGAAGAATTGTTTCTTCATTTCACAAAATTCGCAGGTATATGAAATGATTAGCTGGATCAATCTTATTTAAATGGCATTAATTCTGTATTTTCCATGCTTTGTCCCAAGATATACTCCCAAATAAAGAAGACCAAAAAAATCTTGCTGCAGGAAACAATAGAATAGAGCTGTTCGGCCGCGACGTCAATTTGTAGGCGAACCGGGAAGTCTAAATCGCCACGGGTTCCCTTGGGATTTTCTTATGGGTTTTTATAATGTTTTTTTTTTTTTTTTACTTGTGTGTAAAATAAGGTCTGTGGTAAAAATTACTGACACGTGGTTTGTTCTACAACATAAATTGCACACAGTCATAACTCAAACATGAATTTGGAAGCTGACATGCGTTTTTATAAAAAGGTATGTCATTCAATACGGCTTAAAAATTCCTGTTTGTGGTATGACTGTGTGTTATTTATAACAAAACGTTCATGTGTCGTCAAGTAATGTTTACCACAGACCTTACTTTTTTCAGAAGTTCAAAAACCCATAGGAAAGTCCCAAGGGAACCCATGGGCGAATTCTCTTCTGTGTTTTTGGACTACAAGCTGAACAGCTCTATTGCATGTTTCTTATATTTGCTTTTAGAATAAGCCCTCATAAAGGAACATTAAGTTTAACGTATGGGGTGTTTAATCATGGTGTTGACCTATGGTCTTTCTCTGCCATTGTTTGGGTCTGTTCAGCAGGTCTATTGTGGGTTTACAGGTGACATCAGTAAGATCCAGGTCACAGTTTTTAGCTGATTTAGCTCAACCCTCTGGATGAAGCCCTGTCATGGATTGCTCATGTGTGTATCAAGGCTGATGAAAGTTTGCTGGTAATAATGTAAGTGAATGTATTAGTGCTCAGGTACTGAATATCTGCAAGATAAAGTGGCAACAAATTTGCAGATTATTATTTTAGATTTTATTAAACCAGTCACTACTGTCTGTGGACGTTATGGGTTTTGCCATAAGAATTTCAGCTCTACTTTCGGTGTAGTAAAACAACATTTGATAAGTGTAGTGGGAATTGGTGGTTGAGTTTAATGTAAGTGGATTGGTTTCACTTACCGGTGCTTTTAGGGGTGGACGATATAGCTTAAAAAATTTATACAGCTATCTTGATATTTTTGAGGACTAGGTAAAAATCTTAAACTTCATCTAAACAATCCCGATATGAATTCTTAAAATTTCAAGATTGATTTTTTATTTTTTATTCAAGATTTACTTTTACTATAAAGTTTACTTTTGGTATTTTAAATAAGTAGCAATTGAACTGCATATTTTGGTCATATTTTTGTATCAAGTTAGAAGGTTCTTTATATGTTTAATTAGCTGAGAGAGAATTTATTTCATATGCAAGCAAAATGGACACTATAACTTAAATATACCAAATGAGTCCAATTCGAAATCAAATTGTATTGAAATTGAATCGATCAGTCAATCAGAATCATGTCAGTCAGAATCGAATCAAATCGGGAAGTCCGTCAAGATACAGAGCCCTAATATTTTTCACACTTTTGATGATACTAAACATGTATCCCTATTTACTTGTTTTGAAATGGCTCCATTCTGGTATGTAAAACCCTTTTTTTCACAATCCAATTCATTCCAGATGGAAAAAGTCAACCCTACACATTTTCTCGTTGATTATTCTGTTTCAGTTGGAAATTTGTCAGATTACAGAAGTGAAATGGGTTGTGAATCCCATTTGATGTCGACTTTAAATTAGAGATTTATTAAAACATCTCTCTAAAGAACGCTCTTTAGGCGGTCGCACACTGGACGAGAAGCGCCGCGTTGCGGCTAGGACACGGCACAGGTATCAAACATGGGGCATGTCGATGCGGTTCAGGTTGCAGACAGTACAAACAAAAGTTACCAAGGTTTTTCTGTTCTTCAAGAATGAAGAACGCTAAAGTAAATAATCTATGTCCTTTGATAATTATTTGAGTTGAATTTAATAGAAAATATGCAAATTGCGCTCCATGTTGTGGCAGAAATTTGAGCAGCCTCCAGAGTCGTAGCTGGGCACCGCCGTCAGACACCGAGTGGTGGCGGCAGTGTGGATACCTCCATTGAAACCAGCTGTTTTGAATTTTAGAACACGCCATGTCATCCGTCAGACGCGTCTGGTGTGCGACCCCCTTTAGGCTTTTGTTCGCGCCGTAGAGCAAATAATGTAAGCGAGGCTGACTGTTATGACTGCAGTTGTTTTGCTAGCATGTCCAGATTACTTGTCATAGTAACGATGCAAACTTGCATTGGTTCACCATGCATGAGAGTTTAGCAATGGATGCTCTTCTATTGATTATGTTTTTCATGAGGGCAGTGTCCAAATATAAAACATGCATCACAGATAACGGCGTAAAAACGGGAATGCAGTGTTTGTCCCTGCTGTCACTGCAGGTACTATAGTTAAGAAAGAGACATTCAGCATTTACATTGCATTGTGGTGGCTTGCTATTATTATTGTTTTCCCTTCTAAGTGCCCTGCGAAGACATCATTTATGCAGTTTGGAATGATGTTTTAGTGCAATTCCTTAAGCAACAACCCGTCGTGCACAACGAATGATGAAAACATTACACGAAATCCGATCCGACCGTCCAGACTGAGACACATTAACAAAAATCTGATATTAGCTAATCAGATTTCAAACCACCTGTGAATGTTGTTTGGATTGGGCTTGTAAAAATCTTATTTTAAGTGTTTTTGTCTGGTTCAGACTACAAAAACTAAACGGATTTGAAACACAGGCCAAAATTTTTTTTGTGAACATAGTGTTATACTTGTGTCACAAAACTAGGCTAATAACACTTCAGAAAACTTGACTGTAAAATAAAAAGTGCATAAAAATAATCTCAACATTTACAATAGCTGCTTTTCTACCATTGGGCCAAACTGTTCTGGTTGCTGAACATGCCGTTCTGTACCTGTCTGGGCTTGCTGGCACAGTTACGGTTTAGTTTTCCACTGTGGCGCTGTGAAATCGGATTAGACTGACTAAGTGACCAATCGTTTGTCGCCACGTACTACACTGCTTGGCCAAAAAAAAAGTTACCGTTTGGATTTAAATAAGCAGATACTTAAGAGCCTATGATTGGATCATTATTGCAGTGATTTTAATGTTTCAGCTGGCAACAATTCTTTTAACCCTAAATGATGCAGTGTGTAGCTTCTCATTTCTTAAGCAACCATGTCGGAAGACGTATCCCGTGGTCGTGGAAAAATGATTGGCCTGCATCAAGCAAAGAAAACAACTAAAGACATTGCTGCAATCACTGGAATTGGGTTAAGAACTGTCCAACGCATTATTAAAACCTGGAAGGATAGTGGTGAACCGTCAGCTTCGTGGAAGAAATGTTGTCAGAAAAAAAACTTGAATGATTGTGATCGGAGATCACTAAAACGCTTGAAGTCACATCATAAAAAAGTCGACAGTAGAACTTACGGCTGTGTTTAATAGTGAAAGTAAGAGCATTTCCACAGGCACAATGCAACGAGAACTTACAGGATTGGGACTAAACCGCTGTGTGGCCGCTAGAAAGCCACTTGTTAGTGAGGCTAATCGGAAAAAACGACTTCAGTTTGTTAGGGAGCATAAAGATTGGACTGTTGAGCAATGGAAAAAGGTCATGTGGTCTGATGAGTCCAGATTTACCCTATTCCAAAGCGATGGGTGCGTCAGGGTAAGAAGGGAAGCTCATGAAGCGAGGCATCCGCCATGCATAGTGCCCACTGTAACACTGGAGGTAATGTCATGATCTGGGGATGCTTCAGTTGGTCAGGTCTAGGCTCAGAAACATTATGCGGCAATAAAATGAAGTAAGCTGAGTACCTGAATGTACTGAATGACTTGATGGCACGGGCATATTCCAGGATGACAATACCATGATTCATCTGGCTCAAATTGTGAAAGAGTGGTTCAGGGAGCATGAGGAATCATTTTCACACATGAATTGGCCACCACAGATTCCTGACCTTTACCCCATTGAAAGTCTTTGGGATGTGACTTTACGGAGTGGTTCGACTCTTCTGTCATCAATACAAGATCTCGGCCAAATATTAATGCATCTCTGGATGGAAGTAAATGTTGTGACGTTGCATAAGGTTGTCTAAACAATGCCACAATGAATGCGCGCTGTAATCAAAGCTAAACACTGTCCAACTAAATATTAGAGTATGCAACTTTTTTTCTTTCAGTGTAAAAGTGTTCCACAAGCACAGATCTCTGTTGTGAGTATGGTTAGCAAACCATGCTGAAAAATCCGGACTGGGTACCCTTTGTAATCGCACCGTACTGAACCATACTCAAGTGGAAATGCTACTAGAACCATTAATGTGGTAATGGTTTTACTATAACCATTCTGTGCTCAGAACTGTTTGGCCCAATGGTGGAAAAATGCTCAATATTGCTTAATTTTATACTGCCACAAAATCATCACAAACAACCTAGGCCTATATCATGATACACATTATGATATATTGCTCTAATTGCATCTGTTATAGATCCAGTCGTAAGGGTAATGCTACTGCCGCAGAGAGATTACGTTGTAACACTGAGCTTTGCTCACTGGGTAAAAGCCTGGCACTGTTCCTGGCATTAAAGACCGGTTGCCAGAATTCGCCCATTCTCAAGCAGTTCTACTGTCAACGTCTGTTATTATGCTTGCTGTTCGGCAACATTGGCTCTTTAGTGATTTCAAACGTTGACAAAATTTTGCATGTGATATCAAGTCTGCATTTGGGAAATATGTCAGAGCTTTTTTTATGTTAAGACAGGAATTTCCATGGTCATGAAAAACCTGGAAATATCAGTGAATTTTAAAGTTATGAACCTTGGAAAGTAAGAGATATGAATAAAATCTTATAGAATGTCATATATTGTTAATATAATTTTTACTAGTTATGCTCCACTCTAAAATATTTCAATGACTGGAAATGGCTCTTTAGTACAACTGCATTTCAGAGCCATGTTAAAAAACAACGATGATTTTGAGAAAAAGTCATACTCTGTCTGGTTCTTTCTCCTGAATAAATTAATTTTCCTACATAACACTGCAGTGTCCGGATACTAATAATAACTCCATGCTGATGCAACAAAAGACCAAGGATTTTTTTATTGCTAAATCCTATCCTAAAGTATATGATTTAACTAAATCCTACACATCCATTTCTTGCATTGATGAAGCTGCTGGCTCGGTTTTCTATCGTTGTGATGATGCACTCTTTCTCGTAATATTGTGATTTTTCTTTTCTCAAAATATTTCTGCTTTATTCACCCAATATAATACTTGATTATCATAATGCTACGACTTTATTCTCGTAATTCTGACTTTATTCTCAAAATATTACAACTTTAATGTCATAATTCTATGACTTTATTCTCGTAATCGTAGATATTTGTTTTCCCCAACGTGGCACTAAAATGCTGTCGTACTTTAGTTTGTGCGATTGTATGATTTATTTAAAAAATGCTTATCTAGCAATCACATAAGACAAGGAAAGTGTTAGAAATTAATCAAAAGGTGTATATAACATAATGCTGTATACACAATCTTTCAAAAGAGGGACATAGAACCATACATTTGTACATGCAGCAAAATGCAAGGTTGTTTCACTTTCAGTTTAAGAACATATTGTTTCTTCTATTATTCTAATGGATGTTACATTGGCAGAACAATAGAACTAATATATTATGAATGATCATGTTTATCAAGAAATGAAAGGCAGGGAGCATCAAAGCAGCAGTTCAGTTTTTTGCGGCATTGGTTTTTTTTTTTAATGGGCATACATCATCATTCTTTTTCATTATTGAAATCTCTTTCTCCCGTTTGCATGTGTAATATTGAGCTGCAATATTAGATCTTTGTTTTTGATTCAACTGTCCATTGATGATATAATCTGTAAAGTTACTTCTGTAACACCTGTTATCTTGTGTTTGTTGTCCAATTTACACACAATAATCATTGCTGTCATCAAAATGCTATTAATAGCATCTTCAACACCTGTATGAGCAGCATGTCACCTGTTCTGAAGAAATATGCAGAAGTGGTTAGATGGATGCAAATCATTTTAAACAGGAGAGCTGTAACATGCAACAATTGTTGAGAAAGTGTTTCTTTAAACATACTTTACACTCATGATTGTTGATATTTTTCTTTCTTTTGACAGTATACACTCACTAAACCCTTTATTAGGAACACCTGTACACCTACTTATTCATGTGATTATCTAATCAGCCAATCATGTGGCACCAATGCAGTGCATAAAATCAAGCATATATGGGTCAATAGCTTCAGTCAATGTTCACATCAACCATCAGAATTGGAACAAAATGTGATCTCAGTGATTTGGACCGTGGCATGATTGTTGGTGCCAGATGGGCTGGTTTGAGTATTTCTGTAACCGCTGATCTCCTGGGATTTTCACACCCAACAGTCTCTAGAGTTTACTCAGAATGGTACCAAAAGCAAAAAAAACCTCCAGTGAGCTGCGGTTCTGCAGACGGAAATGCCTTGATGATGAGAGAGGTCAACAGAGAATGGCCAGACTGTTTCAAGCTGATAGAAAGACTGTGGCAACTCAGGTAACCACTCTGTACAATTGTATTGAGCAAAATAGCATCTCAGAGTACACAACACGTCGAACCTTGAGGCGGATGGGCTACAACAGCAGAAGGCCATGTCATGCACTTTATAAGAGCCATAGTGTTCCCAATAAAGTAATCAGTGAGTGTATATTTATGTGTAAACATCATGCTATGTATTGGGGGAAAGAAAACAGAAAGATTTGACTGTAGTTTTAGCTAACTCTTCAGATGCTCAGGGCCACTTGTTTGGTCTTATTCACAGAGTTGCAGGGTAGAAATATTGAAATGAAATGGATAAATGATGATAATCTCTCTTTCTGTTTCTCAGTACGTTCCTGTACCTGAAGTTTCTAGTGGTCTGGGCGCTGGTGCTGCTGGCAGACTTTGTGCTGGAGTTCCGCTTCGAGTACCTCTGGCCTTTCTGGCTTTTCATTCGCAGTGTTTACGACTCCTTCAGATACCAGGGCCTGGTGAGCATGAGAATCAGCAATGCTGCCTTGCACAGCAGTGTTTGCCCTCTTATTGACTAAAATTCATGAAACAATAGCAGACACATTTGCTCTGTTCCAAAACCTTGTGAGCATCCTACAGAGGCAGCATTTAAAGGTGTTCTGTGAGCTGTCTAATGTCACTCCATAGCTTAATTCCCAAACCTGCCTACCTAGACAGCATAATAGTATTCTCAATTAACCCTTTTAAAATGTACACTAAGGTTCATATCATCTATGTGATGATGAGCACTGATGCACCTCTCTCTGTATTTCAGGCTTTCTCAGTGTTCTTTGTGTGTGTGGCATTCACATCAGATATTATATGTCTGCTGTTCATCCCAGTGCAGTGGTTGTTCTTCGCAGCCAGTACATACGTGTGGGTACAGTACGTCTGGCACACAGGTAAGAGCCGCACACCTGTTCATTTTACACTTTCTTTCTGTGTTCAGTTTGTTTGAGTGACTCATCCAGTCTGACATAGCAACATTGGCTCAGCCAGTAATGTGAGTTTGGGACTGGACTATCTGTTTGTTAAACCAGTGAAAGTCGGGGAGTTTTCTGCAATATATTTGAAAACAGTGATCCAGTGAACAATTCCGCTTGGTGATGCATAAATTACACACTTCAGCTTGGACTTCTACAGCACTTTTTCTACATTGACAGACTTTATGAGAGGATTACTCTCATGCTGTTGTGAGCTTTTATTGTCATGGCAAGGTATATTCTCTCTTAATAACGCATGCAGACTGTGATCATGCAGCTGCAAGCGTGGTTATTTCTGCTGGTATGACAAAGCAGCTCTGGATCTTGATGTAAACAAAAGGATTTGCCTCAGATGACTCATTCACTCTCTTATTCAGAGCTGTGAACAGTACAAAAATATGACCAAGTCACATTTCACACCAAAATCAAAAGAAAGAAAAAATATATATTTTGTTGTTATTGCAAAGTATTACTGATTTATTTGTGCTATTCTAAGTAAACAGCTGTCATGTATCATTGTTACACTCACTCGTTGTACTGCTTTTATTGTCTGAAATAGTGCGAGCACATGCTAACATTCCATTCTCCTCTCTCATTTCTACAGAAAGAGGGGTCTGCCTTCCCACTGTGTCGCTCTGGATACTTTTTGTTTATATCGAGGCAGCTATCAGATTTAAAGATTTGAAACACTTTCATGTGGACTTGTGTCGTCCGTTTGCAGCGCACTGGTACGTTATTTTTCACAATCCTCCTTCACACTGTCAAATCGCATTCTGGTATAGATAGTAAAATACATAACAACAACATCTATTGAGCATGTTTAAAGTAGCTGGTTGGGCATCTCCCCAGTGAAATACAGGCGGGGCTTGAAGTGCAGGGGCACACCCACATAAGGGGCCAGGCTGGCACTGATCCACCCAGATTAACAGCTGGTCCACCCAAGCATACCTGTTATAATATAATGACTTGGAAATAATGACAAACATTTAGTGTTTTATTAGTTTTCATACTAGACATTATTTTCATGACAACTAAGGACATATTCTCCACAAATTCTTATTTCCATAATGTATCCGAACAGCTTACTTTTCAGTTTTTTTCATTTTTGAAATATCGTACAATCTGACAAGCAACAATTATAAAGGACAGAAATCACACTGAGAGAGAGAGAGAGAGAGAGAGAGAGAGAAAGGAAAGGAAAAAAAAAAAGATTTTGAGAGATTTACCCAAAGAGACCATGCCTGAATCAGTGTGGGTTTTAGGTTTATTCCATTCGTTAACATTAGTTAATGCAGTAGGTATCATGAACTGACAATGAACAATATATTTTTTACAGCATTTATTAATCTTTGTTAATGTTGGACTCAGACTTTCAATATTAAACCATAAAAATCCAGTTCAAAAATACAGATAATTACGTGTTTAATACTGTGATAATCTAAACAAAGAGTGAAATAAACAAACCATTTCAATATTTTTTAACAAGTGTGTGCCAAATAAAGAAGAGCATGCTTGAGATGAAATATGAGTCAAGTGATGTTTGAAGAAAACAAAGAAATATCACTTGTGAGCAGAATATTTTTATTGGTTGTCATTTCCAATCAAGCTGTAATATTGCCAAATTAGTGTGAACATATTATTTAATTATGTGTCTTGTTTAGGATGAATCAAATGTTAGCCATGAAATTAGCCATAGCAAGACAAAGGAGTCAAAAAATGTTGCACCAGAGAATTCTATTAAACTCAGTACAGAATTTGAGATGTGGTGGAAATGACACTGTCGTGGGATTTTTCGTGACTTTAGAAAAAAAGACATAAATCTCCTGTGATCACTTGTAAATGTGTACATCAGTGCTAATCCAATTACATCCTATTTTTATTTATTTTTTTGTGTTTGTTTGTTTGCAGTATCGGGTACCCAGTGGTGACGCTGGGCTTTGGTTTTAAGAGTTATGTAAGTTATAAGATGCGTCTGCGGAAACAGAAAGAAGTGCAGAAAGAAAATGAGTTTTACATGCAGCTGCTGCAGCAGGCATTACCTCCAGAACAACAGCTCATGCAGAGACAAGAGAGAGAAGCCGAGGAAGGTAAGGATGGAGGGAGGTTTTAATGGAGGTTTAGAAGGACATGAGGTGGAGTAAATGACAGAATCTCTCTCTCTCTCTCTCATGCATAAGCAGCAGCATCTAAAGGCATCCAAGATGTCGACTCTCCAGCTGTGGTGCAAAACGGCTCGGCAGGCAGTAAAAAACCTTCATCCAACACATTACCAGAGTTGGAATACAAAGAGAAAGAACGAGGCAAAAACGAGTCCAAAAAACAACACAACCAGAACCAGCATAGCAGTACCAGCAGCAGCAACATCTTACCCTCAGTGGACAGTAAAGCTCTGGAGGTGGAGTACATGGAGAACCATGTGAACAGTAAGAGACTGAGTAGCTCAGATCTGCTGGGCAGCACTGAGAACCTGCTGAAAGACGAACACTCTTCATCCTCCTCCTCTTCTTCCTCTTCCAACTCCAACAAAATTTACAAAAATGCCAGCGGAGGGGGAGGGAGCTCCTCGCCCCAGGGGCACGGAACGGCCAATGGCAACGTACCGTCCTCTTCCGGGCCTTTATCGTCCTCCTCTTCCTCGAGTAAAGGAGACAGGAAACAGAAGTGTGGAGGAGGAAAGAACTCTGCATCGCACAAAGACCCCGTGGAGAACTGCATTCCCAACAATCAGCTGAGCAAACCCGAGGCACTCGTCAGGTTAGACTCACACACATCATGGTTCTGTCTCAAAACCTAGTGAGCTGCCTAGCTAGATGCCGTTTTTGGCCAAAAATGGTGACTAAGTTGGCAGTTCACTGTGTTTTCTGATTCACTTTTGTCCAGTTGAGCCTGTTTAAAACCGGTATGAATATCTGACTCAGGTGATCCATTCACAAGCGGGAAGGTAAGACAGATCACCGTTTACATGACATGTGTCTCCTGTGACCTGCTTGTGATGGGATTTCAAGTGGAGGGTCTTTTATGACTACATACATCACTCATTACGCCAGTGTGTTACTACATGTTGATAGTGTTTGTGTGTGTTTCAGGCTGGAGCAGGACATTAAGAAGCTGAAGGCAGACCTGCAGGCGAGCAGACAAACAGAACAAGATCTGCGTAGTCAGCTGGGCTCACTGGGCAGCTCTGAACGCAGCATACGCTCCGAGCTGGGACAGTTGCGACAGGAGAACGAACTACTGCAAAACAAGTGAGACATCCCTTCTACTGTCTGCTCCATAAGACAGTGCAGAGGAGTGTATCTGTATTAATGGATACTGTATGTGTCTGTGTGTGTTCAGACTTCATAACGCTGTACAGACGAAGCAGAAAGATAAGCAGACAGTGGGGCAGCTGGAGAAGCGACTGAAGGCTGAACAGGAGGCTCGTGCTGCAGCAGAGAAACTGTTAGCAGAGGAAAAGAAACGCAAGAAACTAGAGGAGGCCACAGCGGCCCGTGCAGTCGCTCTCGCAGCCGCAACCAGGTGCGCATGACGCATATAAGCAGCCATATTCCATTCTGCCTACGAAGGCAAATCGGAGCATAGTTGAGCCAAACCTGTCTGTCACATGCCCGATTTCTGTCATGACTCAAGCCTTTACATGGTATTCCATTGTGTATCTTGCATTCCATTCAGTTCCATTCTATACCATGTAATTCATGTCTCTCCCATTGTAATTTATTTCACAACATGCATTCCATTCCATCAACTTCTATTCTGTTTCATAAGTTTAATTTCATCCCATCAACTTATTCTATTTTATTCTATTCAATTCTAAAACATGCATTCCATTCTATCAACAACTGTTTTCTATTTTATTCCACAACATGCATTCAATTGCATTCTACAACATGCATTCCATTCCATCAACTTCTTTTCTATTCTGTTCCATAACATGCATTCCATACCATTAACTTCTATTCTATAACTTGCATTTCATTCCATCAACTTATTCTATTCTATTCCATAACATGCATTCCATTCCATTCCATCAACTTCTATTCTATTCTAAAACTTGCATTTAATTCCATCAACTTATTCTATTCCATAACATGAATTCCATTCTATTCCATTCTATAACATGCATTGCATTCCATCAACTTCTGTTCTAAAACTTGCATTTCATTTCATTCTATCAATTTATTCTATTCTATTCCATAACACACATTCCATTCTATTCTGTATTCTATAACATGCATTTCATTTCATCAACTTGTATTCCATTCTATATTATGCATTCCATTCCATTCTATTCTTTAACATGCATTAATTCCATCAACTTATTCTGTTTGATTCTATTCAGTAACATGCATTTTGTTCCACAACATGCGTTCAATTCCATCAACAACATCCATTCCATAACATGCATTGTATTCCATTCTATTTTATTCCATTCTCTTCTATTCCATAACATGCATTCCATTTCATCTACTTCTATTCTGTTCCATTACATGCATTCCATTCCATTAACTTATTTTATTCCATTTTATTTAATTGTATTCTATTCTCTTCTTTTTCATATTGTGCATTCCCACCTCAACCATTCTTTACCTTGTATACATGCACATGTATTTCATTCTATTCCATTCTTTATCTGACTGTTTTTCCAGATTATTTCTGACTGTTTTTCAGAACTCTGTCCATTGTTTATAATTCTTTTTTCCTGTTCAGTTATGTTGGCATTGCATGATTTCAGTTTCATACAACTGCAGGACAACTTGTTCAACATTAGTTCATATGCAGCAACATTTAATAATGTGTGTGTTTGTGTGTGTCTGTCAGAGGTGAATGCACAGAGTCTCTGAGGAGGCGGATTTCTGAGCTTGAGACGGAGTGTAAGAAGCTTACACTGGACATCAAGGTGAAGGAGGATCAAATCAGAGAGCTGGAGCTCAAAGTCCAGGTCAGGAGATGTTCTTGTGAACATTCACTCAGGATCTCCTTCAAAATCTCCTGTTTCTTCTGTAAATGGAGAAAAAGTACTGTAGATAAAAACAATTTTTCTGATTCCGCCGCCTGTCATGTAGGAGTTGCATAAGTATAAGGAGAATGAGAAGGACACAGAGGTTCTGATGTCAGCCCTGTCAGCGATGCAGGATAAAACCCAACACCTGGAGAACAGCCTCAGTGCTGAGACCAGAATCAAGCTGGACCTCTTCTCTGCCCTGGGAGATGCTAAGAGACAGCTGGAGATCGCACAAGGTCTAACATCCCGACCTTACCCACATTAAAGTGTAGCTTTTGTTGTTGAGCATGACTTGCATAATAAGTAGCTTAAAATCTTAGGTGCACTGCTGTTTTAAAAAGGTAGTTCACCCAAAAATGAAATTTCTGTCATGATTTAACCTCATGTTGTTCTTTTCAGGTCAGATCCTGCAGAAAGACCAAGAGATAAAAGACCTGAAACAGAAGATCGCAGAAGTGATGGCTGTCATGCCCAGCGTGGTGTATTCAGCAGATACGGGCAGCATGACCCCAGTCACGCCCCATTACTCCTCCAAGTTCATGGACACCAGTCCATCAGGCCTGGATCCAAACGCATCTGTTTACCAGCCCCTAAAAAAATGAATGCTTGTTTCCCACCACAACAGACCTCCACTCATATACACACACACACACACACACACAAAAACACACACACTTACGGTCCTCCCTGATTGTTTATTTTTCCTCCATAGGCCCAGATTCAGTTCATCTTTTGGCATGTCTGTGGCTCAGATTACTTTTTTTTTTCTGGGTTTTACGTCTTCTAATACCACAGCTTCTTGCCTGGTCAGAAGGATGTTGTATTGTGTGACAGTATTTGTTGTAGTAAAAAAACAAGAGACAAAAAAAGAAGACTTCTAAGGGACATCACATGTCGAGTAGGAAACTCCTGTTTCTTTTCTCTTGTAAATGTCGAGAAATCTCACAGAAGTCAGTGAGTATCTTCCCTCAGTCAATTCGGAGACCAGTTGACTCACATTTTGGTTTCTCTGTTTTGGATTTCGGCCTTGATTTACTTTTTCGGGGGGAAGGGGGGGCATTGAAAGCAGGGCAAGAGTGAGATCTGTTGTCCCAGGTGCTCTACCCCATATCAGAGGTCAAGACGATTTTTACTCAAGAATGTCACCATCTAAGATGACAAGAATGTAATGCAATGTTGAACATGTCTCGAAAAAACAAAACTCATGTCTGTTCCAAATGTCCCAGAAACAAACGTCAAAATACGACCAAATTATCACATTTTTGTTTAGCGTCTCAGAATCGGACACCTCCTGTTTTTTGTGACTTGTGTGACAGACCGAAGCTTCATCTTCAATGTGGATTGCAATGTGTTCAGTTCTTGCAGATGCACCACAAACTTGCAGATGGCTCTTAACAAGTCCAACAGCATTATTCACGAATAACATAATCAGTGCCTTCATATGGGACCTCATTGGTGGAATTGAAAGATCTCTTCCCCCCGTCATGCCATGCTACAACCAACTTCCCATTTGGGCAACCTTTTGCAAACAGATCACCAGCCATTTGCGAGACAGCTCCACTCCAGTTTATGTCCTCTTACAAACCGGGCTTTTAAATTCGGTCATTTGTTTACATTTATTTATTTATACAGCAATGCACTGCTGACTTCAAAAAGCTCGTAAGGGAATATGTTAAGTATATAAACACAGAATACCCTCCTTGTTTTCATATTGTATTGACCATCTTTCAGTATCAGATGAAAAGCTAGTGTAGTCCAGTGCCAACTACATAGTGGGGATGTAATTTTGTTGAACGAAAAAAAGTGTTTTGGAACCATCAGGTTACTGGCTGGTCCAATTATCGAAGCTGGAGGAGCCTTTTATTATACAATTTTTTTTTTGGTCTTGCTTGCATACATACTTTGTTGTGCCACTTGATGTCGCTATTGCGTTCAGAAAGTATTGCAACTTAACACTCTTAAAGCTGTAAGGCTAGTAGTCCAAGACTTGGGAGTGTTTTCAACGGATCAACATCACTCTCACAATGTGAATTAATACAGAGCTAGACTTCATCAGTGTCTAGTAAACACTGAGTATTACTAGGCTGAAGGGAGAATGCCACATGCCAACCCACTTTTATCAGCATAACCTTCCTTACAAGCTTCAGGTTTGTGTCAATACAGATTTTGCCAACTAAAGGAATCACTTCAGCATTTAAGTCGGTTCCCTTACAAACTTGAGCTCCACGGCTGGATCAAGCATTTCCCAGCTTGTCGGTTTAGCGGTAGAGTTCTGGTGCGGGTCGATTCAGAAGAGGAGAAGTTTACTGTGTTACGTATTCCATTTGATTTATGACGGGTGGGAGGGAGGGGTGGGGTAGCCAGAGTCAGTCCTATGTGGTATTGTAGTGCTCAGAGATGGTTGTTGTTTTAGGTGTCTGTGTTTTTTAACTATGATGTGATGGAGGAAAAGTGGGAAAGTTTACGATGTCAATGTGGTTTAAGTGAAAAAGAGAAAGATTTTGTTTTCTTTGCCCACTGTCACTGCTCTCTTTCTATCTGTTTTTCAGCCAAACCTCGGCTGTACTCAGTCTCTGTGAGGTTTCAAGTAATAAAAGTTTTTTTTTTTTTTTTTTTTTTTTTCAGGCATTTGAGATTTCCTTGTGTTTTGTCCATTGATTGTTGTGAGTAAATGCTAGCAAGCATTTACAAGGCCTGGAAATAAACTTTTAACAAGTGGGACCCCATCTCCTAAAAACATCCGCAGACAAATGAGTAAATTGGTTAAATATTGAAATACACTTTCAAGGCACTACTGCACTGTACATGTTTGCAGCAAGCGGTTTCTCCATTTCGTGCCTCCAGATTCTCAAAGCGATCTAAAAGCGTCTTGTGTGATCTTTTAAGCATAAGAGCTTATTACGTGCATAAATAAATGACCAGAGCATTCATATTAAACATCTCTTTTTATAACCATGCTGCACACAATTAACCTTGCATGAGGTGACTCTAAAGTCTGTTTTCCATGAACATTGTGATGACTGCAAGTCTTTCTTCAATGCATATATTGCTAAATTGACATGCACATAACACCTACATTTCATTCTTTAGATTAGACTGGCACAAGAACAAGCTTTGAGATTATTGGGGTCTTTTAATTAATTATTTTAACATAACCAGCATTACTCATTATTTCTAAGCATTACTGTCCTTATATACTTAAAGTAACAGTATGCACAAAAATGAAAAAAGCTATATAACTATACTGTCTGATATACAATTAGTGCTGAAAAGATTTGAAGAGAAGGGGACCGTGCACAAGTGTCATTCACTAGTAAAAACAACCAAATTCTGCTTTTATATCAGATCAATTTCTGAGTTCCTCACATTCAGATTGTTGCTCTAATCACATATGGATGCATTAATAATGTAAAGGAGCTGTGTTTAGTATGACACTCACGTTCCTCATGCATCAAGTTCCAGTAGAGCAGGATGAACTGGGATAGTGAATTATTCCCACAGACTTTATGGATGTAATGTTTAACACTGAGCCTCCCTCAAGAACCTCATCCACTGGGAACACATGAATATTGGACATCTAATGCTAAATTAAATATATTTCATCTCATATACAATTTAACTTAATTGAACCAGTCTGTAATTTAATGAATTTTGTCATGTGTATACTCTGTATATTCTATCTATCCACACATCCATAACACAATACTTTTTCAATCTATCTCTCTATCTAGCATCCATCCATCCATTTGTTCGTCCATCCATCTATTCATCCATCATTCATTTGCTCATAATCCATCCTTACCTTATTTTTTAATCCATCCATCTTTGTACAGTACACAGTGAAACGAAACAACGTTCCTCTAGGACCATGGTGCTACATAAAACAAACGCAGAACTAGTCTCATGTAGTTCTTTGTTTTATGTTGTTTTATTTAGCACCATGGTCCTGGAGGAATGTTGTTTTGTTTCACTGTGTACTGTACTAGCTGTATATGGTTGAAATGACAATAAAAGCCACTTGACTTGCATCCTTCCATTCATTTAATCCTCCATCCATCCACCAATCCATTTGTTCATCATCATCCATCCTCCATTTGTTCATTATCCATCCATCCGTTTAGCCATCCATCCATCTATTTGTTCATTATCCATGCATTTATCCATCCATTTGTTCATCATCCATGTGTTTATCCATCCATCTATTTGTTCATCATCCATGCATTTATCCATCCATCCATTTGTTCATCATCCATCCATCATTGCATCCATCCAGCCATCCATTTGTTCATCATTCATCCAGTTATCATCCATCCATTTATCCATCTCTCCATCCATCCATTTGTTCATCATCCATGCATTTATCCATCCATCCATTTGTTCATCATCCATCCAGCCATCCATTTGTTCATCCATTTATCATCTCTCCATGCATTTATCCATCATCCATCTATTTGTTCATCATCCATCCATCCATGCATTTATCCATCCATCTATTTGTTCATTATCCATCCGTCTATTTGTTCATCATCCATCCGTCCATACATGTGTTCTTCCATCCATTTGTTTATCCATCCATCTGTTTGTTCATCATCCATCCATTTGTTCATTATCCATCTGTCTATGCGTTCATCCATCCGTCCATGTGTTTATCATCCGTTCATCCGTCCATCCATCCATCCAATTCTGATCTTGTTACCGATCTGTGTACAGCGACCGGTTTCACTGTGAGTCTTTAGGATTTAGAGACAAAGGTCGGGGATTCAGTCTTGATCCTTTTGGCATTCATGTCTGATTGTTCTCAGGCTCAATGCTGAATGATTCTCTCCTGTTTTTGATATGTTTGTGTGTGGGTGCACCTTCACAGATGTTGTGAAACAGGCCTCTTCCCTTCACAAACAACATCTATGTGTCACACTCGCCACATACTTGCTCAGGAATGCTGAAGGTTGGGATTTTTCTGCACTAATCACCTGAAGTGAATGTATGCCAGTGTGATTTTATTGTGTTCACTTGTTCACCCAAGAGCTATTACAAAAATATGATGATATTGAAATTTTAATCTGGTGGATAAAATTCACAAAAGTTATCCTAATTTACAACAGTTTTGAATTAGGTATTTCAAACCCACATACAAAACCACTGCTAGAGAAAACGATGGTCAATTGTATTTGCTGTGTGTGAACCCAGAAAACAGGCTTTGTTGGGTCACAGAAGTGCTCCTGTTTGTCCTTCTGTACATTCAGGTTATAAGTTGCCACGCTAAACTGAAAAGAGGCCAGATGACAAACAAAATGAGCTCTTCCTTGGAGGAACACTCTTGAATGCCTGTTCTTTCACCTCACACTTTCTTTATTTCCATTTTTCCTTCTCTTTCCTCATGTAGTGAAAAGCTGTCACTTAGACAGATATACTAGACAGTGCATTTCAAAGCAGGCGGCTCAGCTCCTTATGCATGCAAATATTTCATATTGCATTACAGTTTGGACATCGTACAATGTCACTTTACAATCAGCCTTTAAAAATTATGGACAATAAACCAAATCATGTGCATCATTGCAATAATAATAATAATATATATATATTTTTTTTAATATAAATTTGTCCAACATAAAATTTGTGTATAAATGTATCCACAATAAAGCCCCACAGGTATTATGTAAATTGCTAAATAGACAGGATGATAGTAGAACAACAAGGAGCACAGCGAATGTTAACTGTAGGGATGACTATCGCAAAACAACTCATGGCTTTTCTATGAAGGGTTCCCAACTCTGGAACATGCTAACATCTGAAATAAAATCAGTAACTGACATAAAATCTTTCATAATATTCGTTAAAGCGCTGGTTTAATAGAAACCAGAGCTGTACTCTAATTTCTTATACTATATGTCACCAGGGTTGGGAGCAACCTTAATATTTATTTAGCCATTTATTAATATTTTTTATATGATTAGATTATATTGCTTGGTTTATATAGTTTTTAATGAAAAAGGCTATCTAGGGACCTGAGATGCAAATTAGCATGTGCTATAATCTGAATATACCATCTTTTTTAAGTTTTTGTGCTTAAATTATGTTTTTGCACTGTTCCTATACAAATAAACCAATAAATAAATAATAAAAAATGAATGTTGCACATTTAGAAATATATGGAATATAGTATTTTACCTTTACTGAAAAAAAAAAATACTAAACCAGTGCACTTAAAATCAACTTAATACATTTATGTTTGAGATGAGAACATCATTATATTGTATTATGTCTAAGTGATATTCAACACAGTCATCAAACAGTGATATGATCACATTGCTGTGAAATGTTCAAATGGATTCAGACTTCTAATGGATGGTGTTCGCTCAACGTTGTTTTTACTGCTTGCTCAATTAACTTATTTCAAATGAGCTAATGCAACACAATTTCATTGTGTACAATCTATCTATTTTTACTTATCCAAATGTGTTGGGGCTACGTGAATAATATTTGTTGCATCAATGTATTGCTGAAACCGGGCAGGGGATTTCCAGTTCCCAGCATACTTTAGGAATTTTAAAATTAAGTGTTATTTTAATGCATTTCTGCACAGAATGAAACAAGTAGGAGACTTGTTTGTGTTTAATGATCTGTTATTTTGGGATTTAGAGGATATTCTATCATGTGTAATTTTTTGGAGGATAGCATTGTGGAGAAAAGTGGAGCTAATGGTTAGGTCGAGATTGGGTACATACTGAAAAATCAGCATGTGTTGCCTTTCACATGAAGCACATGCCATCATCAGATCATCAGTATAAAGACTGACTGATTGGGGATCTGTAAGCTCTCAACAGCATCATACTTGTTATATAGTACAAAAAGATATAATATCTAATATGATAATGTGTTGCTATAGCTAGCAACAAGCTGCAAGGTTCAATAGAGTAATTTGAACAGATCAAATTTAAGTTAGGTTAACTCAATTCATTTAGGCTTTCGCTACACAAAGTGTTCATGGGCCCCCAGAGATCTGCAGACCCCTATTTGAAAACCCAGACAACCAAGTGTCCAAATATTTTAGTCTTCGTTTTGAAATGTATATCAATTGTTTTATCATTTAAAACCCAACAAACTTTTTTTTTTTTTTTTTTTTTTTTAATGTTTTGCTTGAAAAGAATGCTTGTGCTGTCTTTTTGTGGACATAAATGCCACTTTGGTTTAATATTTTGTTTCTAGTGTAAAGACATTCAGACATTTTTAAATGTGGTTTGTGTATAATACTTGTTGTTTGCCATTTATGTCATGGTAATGCATTGTTTTTCTACACGAGCTTTTCTACCGAATAATAAAACTGTAGTAATTATTTCAGTCACACACGTCGCGCAGCGTTCTGTTTATATACGCCTGCACACGACGCCCCGCCCACTCGCGGGCGCGTCATGGTCATGACAGAAAATTATCCAGTTAATTATCATAATCAACCCCGCCCTCCGTGGCGAGCGTGTTCGTACATCTACCCTGGATCATCAACTGAAAAGGAAGAAAACCACTGGCTGCCAGAAAAGTTTTCCAGCGGGGAGAGGATCGGGCTCGATCGGACAGAGGACAGCCGCAAAATCGCGCTCTCAGGATTGTACATTATCGTCATATATTATTATTTTTGCATTATGGACGCGCTTAAATCAGCCGGGCGCGCGATCATTCGCAGTCCCAGTCTAGCAAAACAGTCCTGGAGCTCTGGGAAACACAAAAGTGAGTTTTACTGCTGTTATTGTACTGCTATTATATTACCAGAATGTACCTCCTAGCATCAAAGTTTTTGTTTATGTCTGTTGATCTGTCATGAAGTTCAGCGTCAAAGTTGTTTGCAACACATGGCTTGTATGTTACAACATGAATTGACAAGTATTCACATGAAATTTCGTAACAAATCACTCGTTGCTATTCTTCTAACTAAAGTCTGCTAACTGTCAATCGACACCATCTTTAGTGCAAGTTAAACTGAAATGTTCAGGAAATGGCCTTTCCATGACTGTGCGTCTATAGATTGCATATAGGTTTGACATAAAGCCATAATGTTCCAGGATTCAATACAAGCTCAGCTCAATCGACATAATTTGTGACATAATTACCCCCTAAAATCATTTCTACTCATCCCTCTTTTATAAAGCAAAAAAATCACTTACAAACCTGTGTCTGTGTAAAAAGCAAAAACCACGTTTACAGTAAGGGACCTACAATGGAAGTGAAAGGGGCCAGCTCATAAACACTAAAATATACACTGTTTCGTAAGTATAGCCACAAGACACAAACATTTTACCTGTTGACATGACTTTAGTATGATATAGTCTCTTACAAGCTTTATCTGTGTAAAATTATAACCAGTATAACAACTTCACTGTCACGTTGCGCCGTAAACCCAGTAATCGCTGTCTTCGACCTCTTACACTCAGCGGACACGCCGGCGGGAATTTACGCTTAAAATTTTAAAGTCTCTGTATAAAAAAGTCAGGCATATGAGGTATCATTGGAAGCTTAGAATCTGAACTTTTCACTTCTAAATTTATGTTACTTAAAATAACAAAAGGCCTCAAAACATTCGCGTTGAAAATTAGCGCCCCCCAGAGGTAATGGGGTAGAAATGTTTATATAAAAATAAAATTCCTTCACGTTGCACATAAATGGACAAGTCATATATCAAATGAAAGCTCTCACTCTCAGGAATGTGACTTTACAGTAAATTGTGTTGCCCTAATACCAAGTCAAATCATTTTTATTTGTGTAGCACCTTTCACAACACACATCATTTCAAAGCAGCTTTACAGAAAATCATGCTTTAACAGAAAATTAAACTGTAATATCTATAAAGTCTTAGAGTCATCATTGTGTAGTTTGATAAAATACGATTGTGAATTGTGTTTAAAAATAAGTAATTAAAGAATAATTGTATTTATAACCCCAGTGAGCAAGCTGAAGGCCACTGTGGCAAGGAACACAAAACTCCATAAGATGTTGGTTAATGGAGAAAAATAACCTTGGGAGAAACCAGGCTCACTGTGGGGGCCAGATCCCCTCTGGCTAACATCATGAATATAATGCCAATATTACTTCTGTATAGTGCAAATCATGGTTTAAAATGATTAAACTAAGTAAGTGTTAAGGGTCAGTGTTTATACTAAGATTTTGTATGAACTGTAAGATTAATGACTAATGTCTTTGAAGTCCATCCTGGATTAACTGCAGAAGTTCACATAGATGCAGTTGTCATTGTTAGTTGGATGATTAAAGCTTTTGTTGGCAATTAAATGGTAGTCTATGTATTCCATTATAAGAGTATAGTCCATCATTAGACCGAGGTGATGTAGGCAGAGATCAGATAGGTGTATCACAGTTCAACCTGGCTGGTAATTTCAGTGAGGTCTATCCTAAGTCCAAGGTTCAGGCAATGGCATATGAAGTATCCCATGTCTTATGGTTGGAGTTCGGATCAGTTCATCCTCTGAAGTCCATCGTAATAGACTGAATTGATGTTTTGCTGGCTATTAGTCATCATCACTCAGCGACACGTAGCAGTGGAGTCAACACGAAGTATGAATGGAGCTGGATCCAGCCGGTTCTGGTGACCTCAGGATAGGAGTCGCGAGGTTGAGACAGGGAAACAAATAAAATAATATTAGCATAGATGCCATTCAATTTATTGCAGAGTTATAGATCATGATCAATGTTTCTGGTTCTGGCAGACCTAACTAAAGCAGCCTAATTGTGAGTTGAAGGATAAATTAGGTATATGCCTGGCTAAATAGATGAGTCTTTAGTCTAGACTTAAACTGAGTGAGTGTGTCTGCATCTCGAACAGTGTTAGGGAGACTATTCCATAGTTTAGGAGCCAAATATGAAAGGCATCTACCTCCTTTTGTGGATTTTGATATTCTAGGAACTATTAACAGGCCAGAATGTTGCGATCATAATGAACTTGATGGAATATAGCGTTGTAGAAGGTCACTTAAGAACTGCGGAGCTAGACTATTCAAAGCTTTGTACGTAGTTAACAGAATGTAACGACGATAAAATGGGGCTAATGTCATATTTATTGGTCAGCACTCTGGCTGCTGCATTCTGAACCAACTGAAGTTTATTTATTAATCTTGCTGGACTTCCTCCCAGTAATGCATTACAATAATCTAGTCTTGAGGTCATGAACGCACAAATTCGTTTTTCGGCATCAGCAACAGAGAGCATGTGTCATAATTTAGCAATATTTCTTAGGTGGAAAAATGCTGTTCTACAAACATTGGTAATTTGATTTTCAAAGGACAGATTGGTATCAGATATAACACCTAATTTCTTCGCTGTTGAAGACGATGTAATGGTATATTCATCGAGAGTCAAATTATATTTTAGCAGCTTGTTTTTAGAGGTTTTTGGTCCAATAATTAGTACCTCTGTTTTGTTGGAATTGAGTAGAAGGAAATTTCTGGCCATCCAATCTTTTATTTCATTGATACACCCTGCTAATTTGGAGAATTGAGAAATTTCATCAGGTTTCGAAGAAATATAAAGTTGGGTATCGTCGGCATAACAGTGGAAATTTATTCCATGATTCCTGATAATATCTTCCAGGGGAAGCATATACAAGGAGAAAAGCAGAGGCCCTAAAACTGATCCCTGTGGCACTCCATACTTTACTTTTGTTTGGTTTGACAATTCCTCATTTACATAGAAAAGTGGTAGCGGTCTGCTAAATAGGACCTAAACCATGCTAATGCAACTCCACAAATGCCAACATAATTCTCCAGCCTATTCAAGAGAATGGCACGATCTATCATGTGAAATGCAGCAATAAGATCTAAAAGCACTAGAAGTGAAATGCAGCCGTGATCAGATGATAAGAGCAAGTCATTTGTAACTCTGATAAGTGCAGTCTCTGTACTGTGATGGGGCCTAAATCCTGACTGAAATTGTTCATATATACTATTTCTCTGTAGAAATGAACATATTTGGGAGGATACTACATTTTTTAGTATTTTCGACATAAATGGGAGATTTGAAATCAGTCTATAATTAGCCAGTTCTCCAGGAACAAGTTGTGGCTTCTTAATAAGCGGTTTGATAACTGCCATTTTAAAGTTTCTTGGGACATGTCTTAAGGATCTTGAGGAGTTAATAATATTAAGAAGAGGTTCTGAGATTACAGGAAATACCTCTTTTAAGTGCTTGGTTGGTATTGGATCTAACATATATGTTGTGGCTTTTGATGTTTCGATAAGTTTTGTTAGCTCTTCATGACCTATGACAGCGAAGGATTTACGTTGCTTGTGAGGAAAATTATGAGACACTGTTTTCTGAGGTGCTGTGACAGATGATTGCATAATTCCAATTTTATTTCTGATTATTTCAATTTATCAGTAAAGAAATTCATTAAGTTATTACTCTTGTGCTGCGACAGAATATCTGGTTCTTTTGAGGATTTATTCCTAACCAATTTAACCACAGTACTGAATAAACACCTTGGATTGTTGTGGTTATTTT
Source organism: Myxocyprinus asiaticus (assembly GCF_019703515.2). Classification (NCBI taxonomy): domain Eukaryota; kingdom Metazoa; phylum Chordata; class Actinopteri; order Cypriniformes; family Catostomidae; genus Myxocyprinus; species Myxocyprinus asiaticus. Next base: position 5,840,512 of record NC_059364.1, on the reverse strand, counting down.
CTATGAGTTTGCTAAAATATGCTGACTTGGCAGCTTTTAGTGCCTGTCTGTAGCTACAGACACTATCCTTCCATGCACCGCGAAATACCTCTAATTTTGTATTCTTCCACTTGCGCTCCATTTTCCGAGTTTCTCTCTTGAGAGCATGAGTGTGATCATTGTACCATTGTGCAGGGCTTTTTTTTCTTTAATTATCTTTAATCGAAGGGGGGCGACACTATCAATAGTGCTAGAGATGACTGTATTTATATTTTCTGTTATTTCATCAAGTTCTTCTTGGCTTTGTGGTTTACTGAGTGTATGAGATAGATCTGGAAGATTATTAGTGAAGCTATCTTTAGTGGTCGAAAGAATAGTTCTACCTGAATGATAGCGTGGTGTAGATTGAGTAACATTAGCTGATTGCAGCATACAAGATACGAGGTAATGATCTGAAATGTCATCGCTCTGCGGCAGAATTTCTATAGTATCAACATCAACTCCATATGACAGAATTAAATCTAGCGTATGATTATGGTGATGAGTTGGTCCTGTCACATTTTGTCTTACTTTGAGAATATCGATAAATGCTAATCGAAATGTGTCATTTTCATTATCTATGTGAATGTTGAAGTCACCAACAATTAAAGCTCTATCTTCAGTAACCACAAGATCTGATAAAAAAATTTGCAAATTCACCAAGGAAATCAGAATAAGGCCCGGGTGATCTGTATACTGTAGCAAGGGTAAAAGATGACAGAGTTTTTTTATTTATATCTGATGGTGTCACATTTAAGCATTATTAGTTCAAAAGACTTAAACTTAGATCCTGTCCTCTGAGTAACACCAAAAACTTCACTGTAAATTAAAGCAACACCTCCTCCTCAACCCCTCAGACGAGGCTCATGTTTATAACAATAACCTGGGGGAGTAGATTCAATTTAAACTAATATATTCATCCGGTTTAAGCCAGGTTTCAGTCAAACAGAGCGCATCCAAACTATGATCTGTAATCATTTCATTTACAATTAGTGCTTTGGTAGAAAGAGATCTAATGTTTAGTAGCCCTACCTTCATATGATGTTTATCTTTAATTTTTTTGTTTTGTTCAAGTTTGACCGTAATCAGATTTTTTCTAAATGATTTAGTGAGAGTTTTGTGTTTGGTAGTTCGGAGAACAGACAGTCTCTATGTGATATCTAGGTGATAGAGTCTCTATGTGTTGTAGTTTATGCGACTTGTGTGACGTCTCAAGGCAGATACCACAGTTCGAAAGGTTTTCAAAAGAATCACAAAGTGAAATATTATTTTTTGTAAGTCATCAAATACAAACGTCTCTTTTAGGCTCCGATAACTGCTGCTGTAAGCCCAAAATACCTAAAAACTTTACATCTGCTTTTACCTTATTAGCCATTGTTTACATGTCTGTGAGCTTGCTTGGCTGAATAATCTAATGTTATATCTTAGTTGTCCAGAACAAAATATGCCATCCAGAAGGAAAAGCATGCTAAACAAATCATCGGAATATATGTTGTCGATTACTGATGATAAAACGTTTTATATCATTGCAAAGGGGAGGATCTCAGTTTTCTAATGACACATAGATTGAGCTTCTAGTCCACTCAGAGGCTTAGATATTCAATGACACAACAAGGGTGGTGCTTGAACTGAAAATTAGACTGAATGTCTATGGACGAGCACATCTGTGAGGGTTAAAATGGGTTATTGCGCCACCTACATTTTAGATCTGTATATTGTGATGGAATGTGATAGAGAAAAAAATAGTTTTTCTAATGACTTTTCAAAGTGAGAACAGAACCAGAATTACATGTTTACAATTTTAGGACAACAACAACAAAAAAAATTATTTTTATTTTTCAAAAAATATTCAGTTTATCATAAGATTATAAACGCATACAATAATATTTATGAATAATTCAAGTCTTTTTTTTTTTATTTGTGCGGTTCTCTGAAAAATGAGACCAACTTTTTGAGTTTAAGGGGTTAAACTTTACACAAATATGGTTATAACATGATTGTATCACACCAAAATCATGTTAACAGGTATAATGTTTGTATGTTGTGGCTATACTTATGAAACAGTGTGTATTTTAGAGTTTATTGGCTGGCCCCATTCACTTCCATTGTAAGTGCTGAAATAGCACCGCTCTGCTCTGGTTGTAACATTACAGATGCTATCTTCTCTTCTGTTGTTTTGAAGTTCTTCGTAGAATTTTGCTTTCATCACATCTATAGGAAATGTACTTCTTGCTTAAAAAGGGTGGCAGTAGAATAGAGCTGATCTTGGCAACCCAGTGTTGCTAGGCAATGCTTTTTTGGTGTAATATGACATCGACTTGCATTATTTGGAAAAAAGAGAGTGACACTGAAGGAAGGCAGTCTCTGGAGTAGGGAACTTGTAACGCAGTCAGTTTAAAGGGAAAATAAAATTCTGTCATCATTTGCTCACCTTTATGTTGTACCATATGACTTTTGTTTTGAAGTAGAACACATAAGGAGATGTTAGACAGAATGACAGCCTCAGTCACCATTCACCTTCATTGTAAAAAGATGCAATGTAAGTGAATGGTGATTGATAACTTACTGCTTAAAGGGATAGTTCACTAAAAAATAAAAATTCTCTCATCATTTACTCACCCTCATGCCATCCCAGATGTGTATTAATTTATTTCTTCTGCTGCACACAAAGATTTTTGGAAGAATATCTCAGCTCTGTAGGTCAATGCAAGTGAATGGGTGCCAAATTTTTGGAGCTCGAAATGCACATAAAGCCATCATTAGGGTTGTCATGATTATGAAAGCTGGCTGACGATTAATTGTCAAACAAATAATTGCGACTCCAGCCAGGTCTCCTAAGCAACCAGATTGGCCCGGTTGCTAGGGAGGGTAGAGTCACATGGGGTAAACTCCTCGTGGTCGCTATAATGTGGTTCGTTCTCGGTGGGGCGTGTGGTGAGTTGAGCATGGATGCCGCGGTGGACGGCGTGAAGCCTCCACATGTCTCCATGGCAACGCGCTCAACAAGCCACGTGATAAGATGTGTGGGTTGGCTGTCTCAGATGTGGAGGCAACTGGGATTCGTCCTCCGCCACACGGACTGAGGCAAATCACTACACGACCACGAGGACTTTGAGCGCATTGGGAATTGGGCATTCCAAATTGGGAGAAAAAGGGGAAAAATCCCCCAAAAAACAAAAAACAAATAATTGCGATTATGATGATTAATTGTCATATTTCTTAAGGCGCATGTGTGCTTCATACATCTTAAGAAGTCATTTTTACATATTTAACTTCAAATATATGAATCAAATAATACAATAGGGACATAAGATTTCCTTTTAAGGCTTTAAAACTATATGAATGACATTAAAATATGTATTTAGATATCAAAGTATTTCTAAATACTTAAAATATATCTCTTTGGTCAACTTTAATTTTGGTCAATTTTACATTGACATTGTTGTTTTTGGAACTCATTTAAATATATATTACAGGGCCTGAAATTCGGCGTGGTATTGCGCACAATTTTAATAATTCCCGTAAGTTCCATGTTCATAGCGTGGGAAATTCCCACACACTTTTATTCACTTTACAGTGCAGCTGCAAATTATTAAACCATACAGATGAACAAACCAAATCAATAAACTTGTATTTGAATCAAACTGTAACTCCAGAAGATGCGCGAGTAAATCCGCTCTGTCTCTCACTCTCTCTCACGTGCAGCTGTCGGCAGAGCATTGAGCGCTTGTTGAGTTTAGTGTGAGCACGCGCAGTGAGGAAGCGCTTTGTCGCATAGTTACCGAGCTTAAGATGTTACAGATGTATAAACCTTTCTAAACCTGTTAATTCGACATTAAAATGGTGTTATACTGCATCTCTGTTAGCGAGCGATGCGATAAAACTATCGCCCCTGTTAATAATTAACAAAGCTGTTAACTTTGCAAGTGCGTGACATTGGAGTCATATTACATGGTTCCATCATTAGTCATAATGCAGCACATTTGACAAGAAAGGAAGAAATACCAAAAATGCTTTGTGTACCAGCTGCATGGGGAAGAGAGACACTTAAACACCTGTTTCATCTCTCGTCTCCATCTCTCCATCCAGGGTCGGAAAATAAAGGGGCTCTGGGCAAAAATGCCCCTGAAATTCAAAATATAGTGGCAAAAAATGCACCAGCAAAGAGTTGCTGTTCTTGTTTTATTAAAAACATCTGATATAGGCCTAGTCCAAATACACACATCACAATCTTCATTGGAATTTTTGCTGAACTTTATTTGTTTCGTGCCCTCCATTGTGCAGATGTTGCAGAGTCAGTGGAGGATGCTCACGCCATAAACGCGCACAAACGGGCACTCGCTTGGGCACTTTGATGTCATGCTCACGTGCTAAATTACGTGACCGTTCGGACCATTTATTCGAAATATACTGTCCTAAAAAGTAACATTATCGCTCCTTGTGCTATAGCCTTCTTACCTGCCCATCGGTTCATGTCACTTATGCATCTCTCTGTTTGAAAAGCCTCCTCACCTGCTAGAAGCCAAAAGTGCGAGAAGGATGGATGTTTTTTATTTATTAAGTTAATCAGGTCTGAGAGAACACAAAATATAATGTAACCAAATGCTACAATGTAGTTAATAATAATAATATTAACAAAAAATGATATCTGTATAATATCTTGCATTGTTTTATTCAACTGGCATGAAGGAGTTGCTAAGTTGTTTTTTTTTTTTTTAAAGGATAGTTGATCCAAAAATTCTCCTATCATTTACTCACCCTCATGCCATCCCAGATGTGTATGACTTTCTTTCTTCAGCAGAACACAAAAGAAGATTTTTAGAAGAATATCTCAGCTCTGTAGGTCCATACAATGCAAGTGAATGGTGATCAGACCTTTGTAGCTCCAAAAATTACATAAAAGTAATCCAGATATGACTCCAGTGGTTAAATCCATATCCTCAGAAGCAATATAATAGGTGTGGGTGAGAAACAGATCAATATTTAAGTCATTTTTTACTCTAAATCTAAAAAAAAGTAAAAAACAAAAACATATAGACATAATTTTTTTACTGTTTCTCACCCACACCTATTATATTGCTTCTGAAGACATGGATTTAACCACTGGAGTCGTATGGATAACTTTTATGCTGCATTTATATGCTTTTTGGAGTTTAAAAGTTCTGGTCACCATTCACTTGCATTGTATGGACCTACAGAGCTGAAATATTCTTCTAAAAATCTTCTTTTGTGTTCTGCTGAAGAAAGAAAGTCATACACATCTGGGATGACATGAGGGTGAGTAAATGATGACAGTGTTCAGTTTTGGTTGAACTATCCCTTTTTAATTTAATTTACCAACTGTTGCTTTGATTGCAGTTTAGCGATCCCTTTTTCTCTCTCTTTTTTTTTTGGTCAATGAACACCAGTTGAAGTCAAGGTTAGTTTTCATAGCAGTGTTGTTACAGCCCCAATAAAACACACCCTTAAACTCTCAGTTATTCAAGCTATGTGTTGGCATGCATTAATGTATAACTACTGAGACAACACATACTGTGAATGCCTCTGAGTAATGCTGCTGGTCTCAGCTGCTCGTGTCCCACTGGATCCAGTGCAGTCCTTGATCTCACTCGGAGTGTGTGAGTCCCGCAGACAGCAGTCATTCCAGTGGAGTTCAGTCCATCTGCTGCACAAAAACAAGCTTAAGTGCCGGGTGATCTTTTTGTTTGGTTTCACTGGGGAACCCCTCCACAAACATGCTTAGCTGTTAGACTGATGTCACCACACTGTGATGTTTAGGGAAGCATGATTGTGTAGATTTACAATGTTGGTTAGTGACCAATCGATATTTGGTCATTTTTTAGATTATCGGCATCCGGCGATAACTGTACCGGCTTGGCCTTGCTCTCCCCCTTGTTTGCAAAAATAGTCAATAAATAATGCACAATTTCGGTTCAAACGTTTTTAGTGTATTTCAAGCAAAATTTTATACAATGAACCTTTCTGAATTTCAACATATATTTTTACATTTCATTTGCTATAATTAGATTAAAGGAGTATTCCAGGTTCAGTACAAGTTTAACTCATTGGACGGCATTTGTAAATATTGTAATCCTATTACTTTACTGAATTAAAAGTAATCACATTACTAGTTACTTTCGCTTTAAGTTATTTTCTGAAAAATAAGGTTTTTGTTTTTCCATTCAACAAATTCAAAATACTGTCTTTATTTCCTCCTTGTTCATTGTCATACACAAGCCATACGTTCAGCACCACACATTTCTCCGTTACAATGACTTGAACACCCTTCAGCTATGTATACAGACATATTATGAACTTAACTCATGCTTTAAATGTATTCTACATAAATCATATTATTTTACTTTTAAGTACAAGTAATGTACTTAAAAGTAATTAGCTTATTTGAAAGTCAGTAACTAATCTGATTGCAAGAATTTTTTTTAATGAAAGGAATTATATTACAATAACTAATTACTTTGTATTCAGATTACACCCAACACTGATGTGTATATACAGTATTTATTATATTTCTGCATTATATAACGACTGTCGGCTACCATGCTCTGTAGTTGTTGTATCGGCCAATGGAAAAATCATATTGGCCATCATATCAATTATTGGCCTTAATATAAAAAAATTATTTTCAGCGTTTAGTAGGGTTGCCATGATACAACAATTTTACTCATCATATTACCAATACCAGTGACATTTTATAAGTCTCAATACCAATCCCTAGCAAACAGTATAGGTCAAAATGTCAATTCTATTGTTTGCTATCAGTTGTTTTAGTGAACTCAGCATTACTTTGTATACTTGTGAACAGTGTTAGAAATTAACTTTTTCATTAAGGGGCATTTGTTCTTTGGATTTGATTTTCGGGGCATTTTATACCTTTTATGAGGGCATATGTTTTCTTATAAACAAATTATGTCAAAAACTTCAATTTAATCAATTTATTAACATAAATGATCTCTAAATAATTATATCTAATGTTTTATGCAACAATTTGTTTACCAAGGCCTGGAATAGAATATGTAGGAGTATATCATATTTTACAAATAAAACAGAATAACTCACTATGGGGGCATTTTTGCCCAGAGCCCCATCAATTTCTGCCCCTGCTTGTGACTATAGGAAAACAATGGCTGTTTGCATTGAACTGTTGCCTGCGAAGGGACTGTTTTGAAGTGAAACACATAATAAACAAACAATGACTAATTCCTGAGACTTGTTCTCTTGGTATCCATGGTGACATTGAACATGGTTGACGGGGTCACACTCTGTTACTAATGATCAATATTCATATCCAAACACCCTACAAAGGGCTGACACATTCCTTTATAAACTTAATTTTACCAAACCTACTTTAAAACATTCAATTCAATTTACACATTTAAGCTGTGAGAGCAGCAGGCAGTAACTGTTAATTTTGACATGTTTGGGCCTGTCATTACAGGAAATGTCACACTGCAGCAGTCTCACAGAATGTAATGTCTGAAAGTCACCCTCACTGTTACACATAATGCATCTAATCATGATGCATTTCCAGATAGTCAGGGTGGTGGACTGTAGTTTAGTTCTGAATCTTGAGATTGTGTGCCCACTTTTGACACCCACAATTTGAATCTAAGATTTCTAATCATAAGTTCTAGAATGTAGTATATTTTATAAAACAGACAGTTATGAAATTCTCTTTAGGAAAGCCATGTTCGAAGACATAAAATGGCAATAAACACAAGCACCTGTGAATGCACATTCTATATGAATGTGCCAAATGCTACATTGTTTTGCAAGCGTAAATAGCCTACAGTTAGAATAATACACTACTTTAATTTACTTGCGAGATAATTGTGTGTAGTGAAAATTATGAATAAATTCAGTTATGAATTGAACATTGCTGTCTTGTATCATATTGTTGGCGCTGTTTCATAAAAACACAGCCTGCTCTCTTGTAAATTACATGACTGTGGCGACATTTTCGCAAAATTATATTACATGGTTCCTTACATGTATTGCGGTGAAATATCCACTGTGCGGCACTAAAAGCGAGTTAAATGTTGTCCTAACAGAGGAGGTTTTTAAGGTTAATGATCTGTCAAGTTTTAAAGGGAAAGTTCACCCAAAAATTTAAATTCTCTCATCGTTTACTCACCCTCATACCATCCCAGATGTGTATGACTTACTTTCTTCTGCTGAACACAAATTAAGATTTTTTTAGAAAAATGTCTCGACTCTGTAGGTCCATGCAATGCAAGTGAATGGTGGCCAGAACTTTAAAGGTCCAAAAAGCACATAAAGGCAGCATAAAAGTAATCCATATGACTCCAGAGGTTTATTCCATGTCGTCAGAACAGCCTTCTCTGCTGGCCTAACATGCCAAATAAATAAATATTTTTAATCCTTTCATTCTCAATCACCTTTTCCCTATGTAGTTTTAATCGCTTTCCACTCTTAATTAATCTACAAACAAATAGAGAAAAACGAAAAGTTTATCCAGTCAGAATTTATTCCTTGATGCTTACAAGCAAAGTGTGACAACTGTTTCACAAATCACATGCCTGAAGCCGAGCTCGTTAGCCGAAGCAGCGCGTGAGTCTGAGCTCCAACCCGTCAGGCCTTCAGAATTTCCACAGAATCCCTCAACATTGCAAATGAATGGGCAACTAATGTCAGATTGTCAGATTCATCAGCCAATCAGATTGATTTATTTGTTCTTGTGGGTGTGGTCTTTAGGATATGTCCTGGTCGAGGCCTTCTAGCTGGCCTTGGGTGACGCAATCACGCTATAAGTGACGTACGTAATTCAAGAGTGAAAAGCGTAAGATCAAGCTGTCTGACGAGTTGGCTGTCATCACTGCTGGTATAGCCGTTGAGAAAGAGATCCTTATGGATTTAAAAATGACTGTGTGATTGCTTATTTTATTAATCAGGAAAAAAGGACTGATTTTCACTTCAAGTAAATTGGTAAGTGCTTTTTGCATTGTTATAGCAACATCAGGAGTTTTTTAATTGTAAATTAGGCTGCTTGAGCATCAAGTTTTGAAAAGTAGTGCTGCGTTCCATTCAACTCGGAAAGTCGGATTTTACAACTTCCAACTAGGAAAAGTGCAATGGAATGCATCTTGAAGTCAGAATTACAACTTGTAGGCTCGTGCAGAAATTCTCAACTCCGATTTCACGGAGATGCAGGGGCATGATGTCACACAAACCTGTCGACACTCAGGGAGATATACAAAGTAAGTGATAAACATTCACTTTATTAAGTAATATCGATACATGAGTTCGTTTCCACATTACGTGATATTAAAGCTTGTTTAACAAATACCTGCAGAAACAGGTGTATAAAACATTATAATCTCTTTTGATAATCGTACACCTGAAGCACAAATGCTAGCGCTGCAGTATTGTTTATCAGTTAAGTTGCTAGGAGACATCTCTAATGAGAGTCAAACCCCTGCTAAGCGAATGGGAGCGGGGAATGTAATGCATTTATGGAGATTTCAAGTAGGAATATCCCACATCCAATTTGAATGGAACGCAGCATAACCGTGTACCCTGACGAAACGAAATTTATTGCAAGCAACATTTAAATCGCAAATATTATTAGAGTTTTCCTGGTATTATAGACCTCCTTGGTAGATTCATATGAAAAATTATGATTTTTGAATTTCTGTTCGGGAGATGTTCATTTCACAAAACAGTCATGCTGCAGTTAAAATTAGGCTTGCTTGAGCATTAAGGGTGTGTTCACACTTGGCAGGTTTGGTTCGATTAAAACGAACTCTGGTGCGATTGCTCTGTTAGTGCGGTTCATTTGAACAAGAGTGAACGCTGCCATCCAAACCTTGGTGCGCACTAAACAAGTGGACCGAGACCGCCTGAATAGTGGGTCTCGGTCCGCTTCCAAACGAATTCTGGTGCGGTTCGATTGATATATGAACGCAACCTGGACCAAAGACGTCTAAACGGACCAAAAACAGGAAGTAATTTGCCTAATACTGACCTCAAGCATACCTGGTTCTTCTCATCATAGGAGCTGTGTTGCCCATTACAGTTCGGTACAGGCGTCGGAACCGCCGTCAGCCGTCCTTGCAGCATATCTTCGTTTGTGTATGCAATGGAGGAATTCCTGGCACTGTTTTGACTCCTTTACACTTTACTAGCTCTTCGTTTGTTCTCAACTGGTAAAAATACCACCATATATACATATATAAATATAACGAGCGCATTTCACCCAGCAGCCAGCATTGTTTTGGATGATCGTTAAGTTCCGTCAAAAAAATATATGTCATAAAAGCTGTCCAATCAGGTTGTGACTTTTTTCCTGATGCCTTTGGTTTTGTATCTTTAGGTTTGGTGTTAAAAATGCCAGTGTGAACGCTAAGCGAACCAGGACTAAATGTATCAATTTCTTTTTTGGTCCGGACCAAGAGAACCGAACTACAAGTGTGAACACACCCTAAGTGTCGTTTCAAGTTCTGGCTTTCTTGCGTGGACGTGTTTTTAAAATGTCAGTTGGTATGACTAGTTAGCTGCGACATAATGTATGATGCCCAAAGGCATAGTGTGTCTTATTCATTGTGAAACTGTGTTTTCTTAATGGCATGAATCACACTGCAGGCCTAGAGTGTAAATGCATGGCCTGCCACTGCATGTATGTATATTATAATAAAAGAATAGCTTTCTCAGAAATGACTTAAATTGCCTGAAAATCTTCCCCTTTGCTACAGCTAATGTTGTCAGGAGCTTGTGTTGGCACTATGAAGAGAATCTCAGATTAATGTAGATGTGTAGAGGGCTCAAGTTACTGGCTGTTGGTTTCAGTAATCTCATTCAAGCTTAGCGTGGAGGCAAATGAAAGCTCTGACATATCCTGTTTACTGTCTTTCCACTGAGCTGTCTTGCCTGGTCTTCTTCAAGACAACAGATTTGAACTGTAGAATTGTTTTCTTTGTGGCCACCATCAGATCAGCCGAACTACAGCACAAGAACTTAAAAGGACCACATGAAACAAGTCATTTTGCTTCAGTCATTTGTTCGCAAATCTGACTGTGCAGCAAAAGAGGAGTTTTAATAATGGATTGAGTTACAGAATTATTGGATGCCGTCTAAAACTCTGTGGTTCTGAAATACTAAAATTGCATTCCTTGACCAAATTTGACTGGGATGTTTCCATGTTAACAGTCTGCTCCTTTAACTTAGCAGCTCTCAAATACTTGAACACCGGGGATAAATCTGGTAATGCATACTCTGATTGAAAATATTGGGTCTGCAATTCTCATCTTTCAGCTGGGAGGGTTTGGTGCTCCCGGTGGGATGTGCAGCAGGGAAATGTGTCCAAAGTCATGCAGAAGATCTGAGAAAGGCTACCAGTGTGTAATGGAGATTGCTTCCATCTGAACACTTTTACAAGGCAGATTTACCACCTCACAGACATCTGTAATCACAGCACACACACATACACTCGTTTCAGCATGTACATCTGGAGATTGAAAGCCGATCAGGGTCAGTAAGAGATTAAGAAAGTGTTTGATACAGTGCTTAAACATGGATGGACATTTAAATGTCACATGGGAGTTTTGATGTTACGAGACACTCTTGGGCATTATACAGGGTACCCGTGGGTCCTTAAAATGTCTTATGTCTTAAATTTACTTTTTAAAATTTAAGGCCAAAAAAAGTCTTAAATATCTTAAATAAATTACAAGAAGTCTTAAATTTCATTTGCTGAGGTCTTAAATTTTGGGGTGTGAATAGAGGACACGCAAAAAAACAGCAGAATCTGCGCTAGTCATAATCATCTCTCTTGTGCATTTAGCAGCTGACGCTTAGTTTAGTGTGAGCGCGCACAGGGAAGCGCATTTTTACTGAATTTACGATGTTACACCTGTAGAAACCTTCAGAAACCAGTTAGTCAGAAATGCAAATGGTGTTATTATGCATCTCTGTAAGCGAGCAATACGCTAACACTGTCGCTCCTGCTTAAAATTGACAAAGCTGTCAACATTGCAATTTGCAAGTGCTCAATGTTGGAGCCTCTTTTGACGCCTTTTAAATCTTGGCACTTCCTTATTTTACATCACCTTTGACAAGAATTGTAAAGCTAACAGAACTACCCAGCTGCAGAGTTACACCTGTTATATCTCTCATATCCATCTCTCTAGATCTGGCATATACAGGTATATTCTCTGCCATCTGAATCAGTCAATTGAAAAAAAACAAATTGTGTAATAATATACAAAACAATAATAATATAATTATATAAATATTATAATATTAATAATATACATAATAAGAAAATATATTGAATATTTAGGATATAATCTGTTTTCAGTATACATCATAACAAATTATGCTGCACAGTTCTCTTTCATAATTGAATCTGTTAACATTTTCAATACATATTGTCAACTTTAAACAGCCATTTTTAAAGTAACTGACGAGTTTTGAATTTTACTTGAGATATTTCACACAAAAATGAAAACTGTCATCACTTACCTTCATGCTGTTGCAAACCTGTATGACTTTCTTATTTCAGTGGATATCAAAAGGAGACATTAGGGAGTTTCAAACACCATTCACTTTCATCGAATGATAAAAAAATGCAGTGACAGTGAATGAGACTAAAAAAAATCTCCTTTTTTGTTTCACGGCAGAGAAAAATTCATACAGACTCAAGGGTGAGCAGTGATGACAGATTTTTAAATGAACTGCCCTTTAACTACCTGTTAAAATATTTATTAAAGGTATCTGCCAAGAAAAAAAAAAAAAAAATATTCCTTGCTAGACCTTATTCACAGCAGCGCCATATTTAATTTTTGACGAGAATGACAACGAGGCTGCAAGGGATAGACGTACAGTCTCTTCAGTCGGCTGTGCTGCGGTTTAAAGTGTTTTTGGATTGTTCCGCAGACAAAACATTGGATAAATATATTTTCAAGGACACTCAGTGGACAAACTCCAGACAACATAAGTTGTGGAAAATCAGATGGGATATTGGAGCTTTTTACAGCTTTATGCCGTGCATGCCATTGAAGAGACTGTAAGTCTATCCCTCACAGCTTAATTTCCATTCCCGTTCAAAATCAAACATGGCGCTACTGTGAATAAGGTCTATAGACCAATCCTCTTGTTTACAAAAATGTCAGCGCATGTGCAGTGTGGTGGCAGAAAGCCCGCTGACTGTTGCGTTAGATTTGACAGATTAGAGGATTAAAGGAAAGTATGACACAAAACCATCATAAATACAAACATTCTTAGCGATACAATTACTATAATGATATGAGTTAATAACAAACATGTAATCATGTTCGCTATAAATTTTTGCTGCAGATTTGTGAGTTGAAATGATCTCCTCAGTCCAGTCAGCTCTGTTGATGATCTTGAAGCCACAGCAGTCAACGAGAGCCCTCGGAATCATTTTTCAGCAGTGTAATCCGATAAAAGTTGACTTTTTATGCATGGTTTTTGCCACTACTTCCGTGTTTTACATAAGCGGTGACATTGCCAAAGCACTGGTCTATTGCTTCACGTCTTGCTGGAAAGCAAGTGACTAAAGAGAAGGGTCACATTATAGGCTACTTACTTTAGGCTACATGCATTCTTAATGAATTCATTTAGAGTTTTAATGTTGTATTAACTTATTTAAAAAAAGAAAACACAAATGCACAATAAAATATAAAAAACATATCCAGAGTCATGCAAGTAGCGCATCAGTGGTTTTGTATTTACCAGCTAATGAATTAATGTTTAAAAAAAAAACTAAATTATTGTGAAAGTGGTCTTTACATTTTTATTTTATTTGGCCTTAAAAAGTCTTAAATATAATTCCTTCGAACCTGAATAAACCCTGTTATATTTACCATGTTTTTGCTGGAGATACACTGACATTTTTTTTGTAACTTACTAAACTTTGTAAGTGCTTACTACATTTAAACAATTAGTGTATGCGTGAACTTGAAATTATTAAGTAACATCTACGTTTGTACTCAATTCACACAAGTAAAAATGTATGCTCAATAGCTTATAAATAAATATTATTTATGATTGCATCTTTACAGTGCATCATCATACATCAGTCCTAAAGTAGTCCATTTCACAGGTAAATCAAATAAGTAAATTTTACTCAGTTTTCGAAGCTGGTGTTCCCAGCATGCACCGGGCTTGAATAATGAATGACCTTGCATGTTTAACTGTTTTCAAATTGATTTACACCGTTTTTATTGTTGATTTTGTTTTTGCGTTTGCTAACTTCTTGTTTTGTGAAGTGATCATGAGCACTCACATAAGAGTAAGACTCTAGTCATATCAGTAACCCTATAAAAGCTGTTTTATTATACATGGAGAGGGTCCCCTCATGGGGGCTGCCATGTTAGGATCACATGACTAGCCAAATACAACCTGATTAATCTCAGTAACACTTTCACTCATGGATTAAATCGATCACGGCTGGCTGTGAATAGTGAATTTTTCAGTGGAATCAGTAACTGAAAACGATTGCGTTTCAATGATGGCCATAAGTGTCAGTGTAAGTCCAAGACAACATAAAGGTGCACTCAGTATTTTTTTGTTTAAGAAAAATGGTTTTAATTGTGTTTCTTATTTAAACTTCCTAGCAAGCATGCCATTAAGGCTGGTAAGTTTGATTCATTTTCGTGAATCAGTGAAAGCTGTCTTTTTCAATGAATCAATTACAAAATGATTCAACAATTGTTCACTTATTCTTTGCGCTGCTTTTTTCATGTATGAAATTGTTTTATTAAACATATATGTTGGTAAATATTGTTGTTTATTTCACTTTATTTGTATATTGGTGAATTTATAAACAAAAGAGAGATGATTAACTGTTATTCTTTTTCGTATTTATTTAATGAAACCCCTTTTAAGCCATTTCAGAGCAAATACATAAATTGTGAAATATATAAAATATTGTCAAAAGGCTACGAAATATTGAAATGCAGATGTTTAAGTTATATCGCCCAGCCGTGTGCGAGTAATGCTTCATCAGCACTGTGTCTTGGGAGTCATGAGTGTATTTGCTAATCTGCGGTTCGTAAAATGAACACAGCAGGGCTTTCACAATCCTCTGAGAGCCTGTTGATTGTGTCCTTTTGCAACCAGTGTGTGTCTGTGTAACCTCGGGCTAAATACAGCAGCTCCAAGCCCTTCAAATCTCTTTAAAGCTTGATGTTATTTATGGGACCTAATGACACACACACCTCTCTGCAGATCCTCTTGGCTTGATCCTCATCAACATGACCGTATCTTTAAAGTCAACATGAAAGATACTCCCAACCCATTTTACTTCCATAATACAGGGTCTCATCAAAGTACCCATC
This sequence comes from Myxocyprinus asiaticus, assembly GCF_019703515.2. Taxonomy (NCBI): domain Eukaryota; kingdom Metazoa; phylum Chordata; class Actinopteri; order Cypriniformes; family Catostomidae; genus Myxocyprinus; species Myxocyprinus asiaticus. The sequence continues at coordinate 5,825,156 of NC_059364.1, read as the reverse complement.
TACTTGAAAGGGCAAAGACTGAAATCTCCAAAACTGTCATGATTAACATAACTTTGAATATAATAACATTGTTATTATCACAGTTTAACCCTTTAAGCTCAGATGGCGTGCCCGTGAGAGAAAAGTCAAAATATTGATAACTACAGTCTTGAATAACACAAAATGGGTATCGTTTGTAAGCTTAGAAGCTCTACTTTACATTGCATGTAGGTATTATGTCCAAAATTGAACAAGTGCTTTGAAATTTGCAGACAAATCAGAAGTGTTCCATTTTGATAATTTATGACAAGTTTTGCACAGTACATATTATTGTAATCAGTAAAAACATCAACTCTTAAACTAGCCATGTATCATATGTTGTTGGAAAGCTCACAAAGAATATAATACAACCAGCCTATTTGGTTGACCCACAGACAAAAATATAGCGAGTAATAGCTAAGTATATGTCTTTGACTTTTATGTTTCATGTGAACAGGTGTTGCTCATATGCTGTGTTTTCGCTTATAACTTCACGAAAAATAATACAAGATACAAGAACTGTATGGGGTGGCTAGGCTTCTGTCATGGGGGCCCCCTCTATGGGGGCCTCCGGGGCAGTGGTGGCTCAGCGGTTAAGGCTCTGTGTTACTAATCAGAAGGTTGCGGGTTCAAGCCCCAGCACTGCCAAGATGCCACTGTTGGGCCCTTGAGCAAGGCCCTTGACCCTATCTGCTCCAGGGGCACAGTATCATAGCCAACCCTGTGCTCTGACCCCAGCTTAGCTGGGATATGTGAAATTTTTTTTTATAATTTCACTGTATATATGTAAATGTATAATGTGTGATAAATCAATACAATTATTAATTAATTATTTAGCTCCGCCACTGATAGGAAGGCACAGGTTATGCAGGAATAATCCAAAAAGGTGCATTTATTGTGATCAGTGGTAAAGGGTAATCATATATAACAAAAGGTGCAAAAAATAAATAAAAAATACACATAAAAAATTATATATTCAAACACTAAGATTCAGTGTTTTACTTTGTTGACTCCCTACAACAAAGAAAAATGCTCAGATCAGCAAAATTTCACTTAAAACACTCTCTCTCCAATAGTCTAAGACAGACTGGCTTAAATAGGCACATTTTCCCACATCAAATGAGGGTCTAAACCATTCAAGGGGGAGAGAGAGAAGGTAAATGAAACCCTTAAATATACAAAGCATAAATAACAGGGACAAATTAACTAATAAACAAACATTATCAAAATGAAAGGAAATCAAAAGCAATACCCAAACAAATACACATACATTTAAACCACATCTCAGAACTCAAAAGCAAACAACATAAGCAATGCAAAATGGTAAAATGGACTCCCCTTTAGTCTAGGAAAAGAGGTTCCCTAGGACACGCCCCCTCTTAGGAGGAGTCAGTGGAAGCAGGAGGAGGTGAGAGAAACACGTTGCAACTGATTAAATGGCAGTTTAAATGTTGAGTTAAATGAATAAATGTTATAGTATATGTAACCAGACATGTCTCTGTGTGATTAATGGGGAATTGTTTACTATTGTATGAATGAATGGGATGTAGTGAGTTGAGATACCCACAGATATGTGCACCTATCAATGAGCATACACAAACAACAACTAAGTCCAGTGAAATGAGAGTACCTTGATATAACATTGGATTTTGAGGGGAATTTGGACCAAACTGACATGAATGAGCAGTAAACAGACCGGTGTGGGTAACAGAGAATATAAACAGTATATGAAAGCATGATGTATGGGTAAATATAGACAGTCCAGATAGCCGGAACGTTCTGTATAGCGCGGCTGTGATGACATCACACAGAGCACGTCATCACAGATTGGTGCAGAAAGTCATCCATATTTGGGCAGAGAGACAAGTCTTTTGTCGAGTTAAGCCTTTAATTTTGGGTATGCCACTGAAACAGGAAATCTTTAAAAACACCCTCAGAGCTCAAATGGTTAAAACTCAATTGCAATATTTATCAAAAAAATGAATGATGTTTTATATTAAATACGCAATTATTCAAGTGAACTGCATTTACAAAGGGAGAACTTTCAGTTGATTATTTTTACATCATTATAATTGACTTTTTGATCAATGACAAATACCCAATTGTGTGTGTGCGTGTGTGTGCATGACTCCATTTATCAGACTGTGCCAGGGTGCGATCTCTCATCTTCTCCTCTGCTCCTCCATCATCCCTTGTTTTATCTCAAGACTGAACAATGCCTCTTATTTTCCTATTCCGATCTCTCTCCAACCTCAGATGGCATGATCTGTACATACAGAGGTATCCAAGCAGTGTCTTTCTGTAGAGCAGAACAGTAGGGTTCTGGACGCAAAAATCCCATTCAATTTTACATAGAGATTTTGATTACTTACGGAAACATATAAACCTTTCAAGAAAGACCTCATGTGAGCTCCGAGATTAAGTGAAGATATATGCTTCTCTGTTGAAACTACAAGTAATGTGATATTGGCTTAAAAAAAATGTTTGAAAGCCAATTTTCCAATAAGGAACTAAACTTTACAAACTCTTAAATTGATTCAATTCCGATTTTGATATGGGTGTTGATGCTCACACTACAGGACTGATCGCAGACTGGGTGTATCAACTGCATGACTGTTCGTCCCTGACCGAGGCCTTGTGAACACATGACATCAAGATGCGTTTTGGGAGATCCAGTTACAAGTGTACAAGCGAGACACATCATCGTTACACCTGGTTGTCTCTTTTGACCACTTGTGTTCAGATTTCGAGGGGAGAGTCTATGATTTCACGAGGACATATGTCTATCATTACGCACAGTTTCTCTTTTTTAAATGCAAACATGACTTTTAGAGCAGAATTCAGTTATTTTAGTGCAGTACCTGTAATTGAGCTTCAACTGTTTATGCGTGCTTCTGACGTATGTGTCCCTGCATGTTGATATGACACTGAAGAATTTCGTAAAGTTATTTTGCATGTTAATGCATTTGCTTTTTAAAATGTTCAGATTGTATGGTTATTTCCCTTTAAATCCGCACGCAAACTGCAAAAAAAGGTCTTTAGCTTCGTCTCATTTCAAACGTTTTTGCACTTATTTGCAAAGGGAAAAAAGAAAAACAGCTGAAAATAATAAAGACAGCGGTTAGGGAGATGTTTCTAATTATTTGTTTTGTCTCCTGCTTCCCAATACATTGCTCTCATCTAGTGCTCTCTCTATATTTCATCGGCTTTGGCTCATTGTCAGTCTCTCGCTCCTCAGGACAGTGCGCACACCTGACGACAAGACGTCTAGATATCAAGCTGGTTTCAAATCTGTTGTGGCATCTGCGACATGTCTGGGCTTGTCGCAGGAGTGTACACACTACAGGACCGTTGGTCATGAGATCTGAGACTTCTTCTCGCAGACCAGTCGCCCACTCAAAACATCAGAGGAGATGAGTCATGTAGTGTAAACTAGGTATTAAAAATGTCAGTACAGAGTCGATACCGATCCAAGTATTGTGATCGGTGCATCCCTATATGAAATGAGAAAAAATAAATGAGCCCTTTGATATGTCCTGCCTTAAACTCCGGAGAGAAATTTGAAAACTGTGCTTGTTAAGCCATTTCATGCCGTTTTCAATGTCTGGAGTGAGAGCTGTAATCAGAGCAAACCCACAAACCCACAAGCAGACAGTCAGGATGTTGATTCAGCAGCTCTGTGTCTGTGATTGACACTCTCTAGGGAACATGATTACAAGTCAGTGTTCATCTGACACGCTCATAGGGAAACTCGTTTATGTAATCAGTCCTTGAATGAGATGACCCCTCTTTGCATTCAAGAGTGTGCTGAAAATCCAGGGAAATTAGTCAGAAATAAACAATCCCAAACAGTTTATTGTTTTAAGTGCTGAACTTACACGTCAACAACTTGCTAATAATGTCATTAATGTGCATTGTTAATTTTTGCAAACTTTTGCTAATCCATTGCAAATGACTATTCATTGTAGCAGCCTGGAATCTTATAAATGTAACTTTCCCAGCAAAACAATGGTGCAATCAGATTCAAACTGGCTGTTTGCATCAGACAATCTGTTAACAGTCCATGGCTGCCCGATTTGAGGCTCAGACCACCGTACTAACAACAAATACCCAAAAAACCCATCATTTAGATATTTTGCCTGTTCAATCCCAACTGATCAGGCAAACAGGACAAATTAAGAATTTTGGAGAGAGATGCTGAGCTTAAGCAGTGCAACGGGACAGAACAGCTCCAGGGTTTCTCCAGGGTCTCTGTGACTGATAGATATGAGAAGAGACTCTGATTACTGTGTGACTTGACAGACTTTCTGCTAGTTTCATCAGCGAGTTCCTGCTGAATGGAGGTTCACTCACATCCTGAAGAGTGGCTTCATTCTGTCAGATGCAAAACCGTTCAAAAAGCAGCAAGAGCAAATAACATGTCATCATTTCAGGTGGTATTTCTAAATTGAGTTTTACACTGTGCTGATGTGTTCACTGAATATTTGTACATTATTGTTCTGTGTCCTTAAACGGACAGTTCACCCAAAACTAGGGATGCACCGATGTATTGGCCGCCGATATTTATCAGCCAATTATTGACCAAATTAAAGCCATCGGCAAATAAGTTTAAGCATGAAAACGCCAATATAAAGAAACAATTGTGCATTTATAATTGATTATCATCACACTTTGTAAAAACTCTTTGAATTCAAATGCACAACCCAGAAATAATGATAGCCACAGAATGTAGAAGGGTTGGCACTCCTAAGAACATGTAATATTTAATTTTTATTCTTTCTCCATTGTTACATGACACTTACCTATACATGATGAGGTAAAACCATCTAAACGCTTTGAAAACAGCAAACTTTGACTTCTGAGACATTGGTATGGTATCTGTTAAGGCTGCATGATTGATTGAGTTAAGATTGAAATCGCAATACGGTATTTTGCGATTACCAAAAACTTGAAAGGCTGCGTTTAAAAATAGACTGCAGTCAGTGCTTCAGTCAGCATTGTTTAAGCAAGTGGTGCCCTCTAGCGGTCTGGATGGCATTTTCTATTATCCATTACACCACTATAAAATTTAAAAAGGCGTTTTGTTCCTTTTTGATGCGGTAGACATTTCCGTGGAATTGCCCAACATAATGCGCTTGCATAAAATGTATTTGTGATGTTCCATTAACTACAGTACAAACATGTGAGTTTTGTTATTTTGAACTGCAAAAATTTATTTAGAAGTATAAAATATATATATATATATTTTTTTTACACCAAGCAGCATGCTAATATATTTAGTTATTTTTCAGTATATATAAATATATATTTTTTTGTATCTTTTTATCTTCTATTATTCTTTCATTGTGGCTCTCTTTAAAATTTTGGCCTGTCATGTGTTCAACAGATCCAATCCATGTTCAATGGAAATTACTTCTTGTTAGAACAAAAGCTTTTATAGCTTTTTGTTTTTAAAACACAATTCCTGAGCAAAACAGTGATCTGATGACAAAATAAGGTAAGTGACAAAATATCGGTATCTGTATCAGCCAATAGTTATTTGTTAAAATCGGTATCGGTCCAAAATTTTCATGTCTGTGCAAAATCCAAAACTAAAAATTCTGTTATCATTTACTCACCCTTATATCTTTTAATATCCTGATCGCTTACTTTCTTACTTGAAACACAAATTCATTTTCCATAAAGGGTAACAGGCTGCTCCAAAAATGACCAAAACACACCATAAAACCACCATCAAATTATGACTCAGAATCTTCTGAATCCATGCATCCTAATGCTACATATGTGCTACATATACCATGATCAATGGAAACATATAAATGCTTCACACTGCAACAAATTATATATATATATATATATATATATATATGTATGTGTATGTATTTTAGGAACGAGGGTTCCTCGCAAGTGGATCATCATAAAGTAGATGGGGGTCCTAGACATCGAAAAGTTTGAAAATACCTAAATGAAATAAGTAGATTTTTATTGGGCTATTTTGAACAATCTAGGCTATTTTGTTATAGCACATGAAAATGAATTCCATTTTTCATGTGTCTCTCAGCAGCACTCAATGCCACTGTCAGCATTACAGCCTTTAATATGAGCTGCTGGTTTCAGGATGGGAGTGTAGCTCTTCTGTAGATGTTATCTAACACTGACCCACATTTACACCAGTATTTACATCCTACATATAACCACATCTGCCTCTCTGATCTTTTGCTGGTTGAGAGTGCTGGGAAGGATACTTTAAAACTGTATCTTGTCAAGCTGCAAACTGCTTAATTGAAGCTGAAGTCAAGCTACTCTTTTGAAAAAGTAATTACTAAATTGCTAACAACACTACATGCTTTGTTTATAAAATACGAGCATTTCTCTAGCACAGCAACAACTTGAATTAGTCATTTTCTGAAGAAAATTAGTGAGTGGTGTTTGCCTATGAAAAAGTGGTTGCTAGGGCATTGCTATGCGGTTGCTGAGGTGTTCTGAGTGGTTCTTGCAGTATTGCTATGTGGTTGCTAGGATGTTGTGGGTGGTTGCTAGGTGGTTTCTTACTGCCCCAAGTAGGGGTGGGCGATATGACCAAAATCATATATGACAATGAGTAATTTTATTGCACAATAACGAAATACTGTATATCATGATATAGTTTTTTTTGTTGTTTTTTTTTCTTTCTAAAATGAACATAAAATTTAAAAATATTAAACCATGTGGTAGTGCCAGTTATGCATAATCCAGTCAGTAAATTAAATACTTAATAAATGTAAATGTAAATACATTTAAAAAGTACTTTATCTCATTTGATTACTTTCTCTTTTATGTAGAACTTGATGAACATAGCCAAAGTAAACAAAAAACACATAAATAGGTTTTAGAGCCACCTTACTGCAAGAATAAATTAATATCAAACAACATAAATATATAAACAATATTTGCAGAAGATATAAAAAATTTAAAGAATTCTTGCAGAAAAAATAAATAATTCTTGCAGAAAATAGAAAAATAAATAAATAAATATTTCTGCCAAAATAGAAAATGTTAACACTTATTGCAGAAAATGTAAATGCTTCTAGCTGAAAATATAAAAAGTTTATACTTTTCTTGCAGAAAAATATAAAGTAAACATAAACACTTGATATAATACAATAAATAAGTGCTTCTCAAAGGAAATATTAAATAAACACCTCTCAATCAAAACAATTACAAATTGTGAGCAAGGAATACAAGCTGGCCAACTGTCTCGGGTTTCAGTGCTGATCTGCGGCATGTGACAATGTTCCTACTTGTTCTGAAAGCCCGCTCTGATGGGGCACTTGTGGCAGGGATGCAGAGATATTGTTTTGCCAGGCTGGCCACTCGTGGAAAAATAGCCTCATGCTGCCTCCACCATTCCAGGGGGTTGGTCTCACCATCAGCCTCAACTGTCTGTAGATAGATGTTAAGCACCATTTCAATTGACTATGTCTGACTGAGGGACAACTTGGCATTGGCGTGGTGCAATTTTGAAGAGCTATCCAAACTCTTCTTTTGCTTCTTAGCAGGAAGCCCTGACCCTTCAGCAGACTACCTTGAGACTACCTCTGCAGACCTTACCTGCTCAGCTGCTAGACTCTCCATCTCTGCAGCAGCTTTGACCTTAATGTAGTCCACTCTCTCTGCCTTTATGTATGTTGTTTTAAAGCGAGGAGCAAGAAGGGAAGCCATGTCAAGCAGTTTCTGGGTGGATTGGTCAGCATATTTTTCATTCAAATACTCAAGAATTCTCAGCTTGATGTCCTTGGTGACTCGGTGTCCTGTGGCTTAAGAACCTGCTCATTGAAAAGATGAAGCACAGGTTTCGAGTACGAAACGCTCACGTACTGTTCTCCAGACAAGGCATCTGTGAACTCCACAAGATGCTTAATGCTTTGTTCACAGATTCAAGAACATCCATGTCCTGCCATGTTGGAGCTAAATGTCAGCTTGAGGGACTTGTGTTAGAGCTTTCTCCTGCTCTATGACCCTTTCAGTCATTTGCTGCCGAGAGCCACATCTGGTTGGAGTTTGAGTTATGAGCTTATGAGCAGGCAAGCCTAGCTGTGCCTGAGCAATGGCCAGTTCATGCTGTCTTATCCAAGTATTTGAGAAGACGCTCGCAACTCTTTTGCAGACCTCAACTGCGCGGTCAACTTGAGGCACCATTACATTATTTAGATATAAAGGAGAGGGGTATGTGTAATACATGCTGTAGCAATAGCAGACAGTCACACTTCAAAAGTGAAGTGGCATACAATTATTTTAAAAAGTATTATTAATCTGAAATATTATTGACATTTAAAAGTAACATTAATAACATAGTTATATAATTAATAACTAGATATAAAATAAATAGTTATAATATTATATCTTTCTATTATTATTGTGATTATGATTATATTTTATTATCTACATTGAAATGTATTTTTTGTTTGTTTGTAAGACACTTACCAGTGGCTAAATGTAGACAGTGCCCAAAACATTGTAACCTTGTCCAGTCATTTAGTTGCAGTGCTTTGATGTTGTTTGTGGCATTATCAGTGGTGACACAGACTTGAAGATCCTCTTGCAATCCCCATGATTAAAGCGCTTCCCTTAAGCTTTGTGCTATCATCTCTCCTGTGTGGTCTTCAGGAAAGTAGGAAGTCTGCAGGCATCTACTGCACAATGTTTAGTCTACGATGAAGTGGATCGTTAAGCTTGTATATGGCTGCGTAGTTCGGCTCGTCCACAAATAAGTTGTTGTTGCTAAGTATAAAACATTGCAATGCTCCTCTTCAATTTTCTCATGGCATTCTCTGTACAATTGTGGCAACTCGACTTCACTGAAGTGCTTGCGGCTCGGCATCAAATACCTTGGATCGAGTATTTTGATCAAATCTCGAAACCCCTTCTTTTCTACTATGTAAACTGGTGCCATGTCTTTACAGATATGCATCGTAATGGCCTGTGTTATTTCTCTCCATCTCCTTGAGCTTTTCTCATTCGGAGTGCCTCTTGTAAAATATTCTGACAAACTAGTTTGAATCTGAGGTGCTGCTTTTGTTTTACTTTTAGCATCCCTATGCCCTACTCCCTCCGAAGGGCTGAGCCCTTGAAGTGGGAACTCTGGAGGGAGCAGGGCACTCGCGTCTCATGTATGGCCGTTTGGAACACGCTTGATGAAAGGAGTAATGAAAGACATGCGTCACTTCCACTTTATCTTCGCCTGAAACATTACCATGGCGACGCAGCGCAGCTGTTCTAACAACAGGAATCTCTTATTTATTGCTGTTACTTTGTTGCAAATAAATATACTTTTTGTAATAGTTGTTTTTTTTCTTTCAAACATTGCCTTTTGTGTATTATTTAAAATTGCTTACTGTTGCTGTTTTAATAATAATAATAATAATAATAATAATAATATACAGTATACAGTTGTGCTCAAAAGTTTGCATATCCTTGGAGAACTGGTAATATATGTTCCATTTTTAAAGAAAAGTGAGCAGGCAAAACACATTTATTTTATTTCTTATGGGATTCATATTCAACTGTAGGATATAACAAAATGGCACAATCGTAAAACAAAACATGGCAACAAATAAAAAAAATGAAATGACCCTTGTTCAAAAGTCTGCATACCCTTAGTTCTTAATACTGTGTATTGCCCCCTTTAGCATCAATGACAGCAAGCAGTCTTTTGTAATAGTTGTCTATGAGGCCCCAAATTCTTGCAGGTGTTTATATGGTATGGTGTTAATATGGTGTCCCAAATTCTGCCCATTCGTCTTGGCAAAATGCCTCCAGGTCATGCAAAGTCTTTGGTCGTCTTGCATGAACCGCACGTTTGAGATCTCCCCAGAGTGGCTCGAGGATCTTAAGGTCAGGAGACTGTGATGGCCACTCCAGAACCTTCACCTTTTTCTGCTGTAACCACTGGAGGGTCAACTTGGCCTTGTGCTTAGGGTCATTGTCGTGCTGGAAAGTCCAAGAGTGTCCCATGTGCAGTTTTCGTGCAGAAGAATGCAAATTGTTTGCCAGTATTTTCTGATAACATGCTGCATTCATCTTGCCATCAATTTTCACAAGATTCCCTGTGCCTTTAGAGCTCAAACACCCCCAAAACATCAGTGAGCCACCACCATGCTCCACAGTGGGGATGGTAATCTTTTCAGTATAGGCCTTGTCGACCCCTCTCCAAACATAGCGCTTATGGTTGTGACCATAAGGCTCTATTTTGGTCTCGTCAATCCAAATTACAGTGTGCCAGAAGCTGTGAGGTGTGTCAAGGTGTAGTCGGACATATTTTAACCGGGCTTTGTTGTGGCTTTGGAGCAGTAAAGGCTTCTTTCTGGCAACTCGACCATGCAGCTCATTTTTGTTCAAGTATTGTCGTATTGTGCTCCTTGAAACAACCACACCGTCTTTTTCCAGAGCAGCCTGTATTTCTCCTGAGGTTACCTGTGGGTTTTTCTTTGTATCCCGAACAATTCTTCTGGCAGTTGTGGCTGAAATCTTTCTTGGTCTACCTGACCTTGGCTTGGTATCAAGAGATCCCCAAAATGTCCACTTCTTAATAAGTGATTGAACAGTACTGACTGGCATTTTCAAGGCTTTGGATATCTTTTTATATCCTTTTCCATCTTTATAAAGTTCCATTACCTTGTTACGCAGGTCTTTTGACAGTTCTTTTCGGCTCCCCATGGCTCAGTATCTAGCCTGCTCAGTGCATCCACGTGAGAGCTAACAAACTCATTGACTATTTATACACAGACACTAATTGCAATTTAAAAAGCCACAGGTGTGGGAAATTAACCTTTAATTGCCATTTAAATCTGTGTGTGTGTGCACGTGTGTGTGTGTGTGTGTGTGTAACAAGGCCAAACATTCAAGGGTATGTAAACTTTTGATGTCTTGGTGTAACACTCATTCCTTTGATGATAAACAAGAGTCTGACCATCACCCCTGGTGAGACAAAACCGCAACTCATCAGTGAAGAGCACTTTTTGCCAGTCCTGTCTGGTCCAGCGAAGGTGGGTTTGTACCCATAGGTGACGTTGTTGCCAGTGATGTCTGGTAAGGATCTGCCTTAAAACAGGCCTACAAGCCCTCAGTCCAGCCTCTCTCAGCCTATTGCGGACAGTCTGAGCACTGATGGAGGGATTGTGGTGTAACTCGGGCAGTTGTTGTTGACATCCTGTACCTGTCCCGCAGGTGGGATATTCGGATGTACCGATCCTGTGAAGGTGTTGTTACACGTGGTCTGCCACTGCGAGGACGATCAGCTGTCCTTCCTGTCTCCCTGTAGCGCTGTCTTGGGTGTCTCACAGTAAGGACATTGCAAATTATTGCCCTGGCCACATCTGCAGTCCTCATGCCTCCATGAAGCATGCCTACACCATGTTCACGCAGATGAGAGGGGACCCTGGGTATCTTTCTTTTGGTGTTTTTCGTGAGTCAGTAGAAAGGTCTCTTTAATGTCCTAAGTTTTTATAACTGTGACCTTAATTGCCGACCGTCTGTAAGCTGTTAGTGTCTTAACAACCGTTCCACAGGTGTATGTTCATTAATTGTTTATGGTTCATTGAACAAGCATAGAAAACATTGTTTAAACCCTTTACAATAAAGATCTGTAAAGTTATTTGGATTTTTACAAAATTCTCTTTAAAATACAGTATCCTGAAAAAGGGACATTTCTTTTTTTGCTGAGTTTTTTAGAGTATCTCTCTGCTTATTGCTGTCTACTATTTTATGTATGAGGACGAATGTAAACTGTGGAGGAGGAGAAGTATCTGTTATAAAAGGGTTATAGCACTTGCCCGAGCTTTTGAACATGTAATATGTTCTGATTGACAACCTTGCTTTAAAATATATCCCGAGGACACGCCATCTAGGATCACGTGATCATAAACGGTAAAATTACTTCGTCGAAGTGACCATCGCATGTACCCTTCGCTAATTTTCATTTATATGCACTAATATAACAATACGTACATTATAAAAAAACTGCAATATTTATCTACATATATTTTTTTTTTTACTTATAACATTTTAACACACGAAAATTGTAACATGGAGACTTCCGTGAACATTTTTGAGTGATGACCCAAACAAATCGCTAAACCAGAGGTTTTAATTGATTTATTGAAACGGACAGTTTGAACTGATTCACTGAAATGAATCAAATGAAAGTAACTGAACTTTAAATCGCAAACTCTCTCATACTTGCAACTCACGAGACAAGAAAGTATCAGGCAAGTAATCTAAACATATTGTCTTTAGGAAACGTGTTGGCCAAATAAATAGCACATTAAAATCATTGCATCATTCACAATGTTGCTTAATTTGTGGCTGTATCGGCAGCAAAATCTTTGCAAATATATTGTAAATATTCAAAATATTGACCAGCCTGATATACAAAATGCTTCTCTTGTTCCTCTACGGTATTTGTGGTTTATTCGACAGCTCAATATGGGTATATGGGACTATTTGATATGATAGTATATAAAATATTAGTTAGTTATTGTTTCAAATGCATTAAACTGTAAACACGAACATGTGCTCAGGGAGCTCAGATCATCCTCCAATATTCACTTTGAAGGTTGTTTACAAGTTTACTCGAGACTTGATTTCTTTAATCTCACTTTCCTCTCTTCTCAACCTCTTACATCTCTCTCCATCTCTCGGTTTCTGGCTCTCTCTTCTTCTCCTTTTTCTTATTAATAGTTTTAGAGTTTCTGCTCTCTTCATTTCCTTAATGGTCTTAAAATAGATTTACATTTATCTATTTTTTTTATTTTTTATTATGGAGTAAATTATAGCCTGGACATGTTCTTGAAAGGTATCGTGAGATTCACCCCATTGCTACCTCTTTTTGTTTGGATGCTGCTGTTTAAAGTTTGTTATTGATCTGGCATCTTTTGATCCGACCGTGGAACATGTTTGTGTGTTATGATCAGGTGTGTGTTAATGAGCCCAAGACACATACACACACACACACACACACACACACACACACACAGCTGTGGTCATCTCTCTGGCACTGCTGGGTGTGTGTGATGTGTTTTGATTCCTCACGCTTGACTTTGAACCAATCACAACACGCTTGTGTCCTCCGACGGGCATCCCAGCATGTTGCAGAGCACCACTATTTTAATTTACACACCAGGTGGATGGACCGCTGTAGACACTGTGTGACCATACACATGAATGAATATGATGTGAAACAAATCAGTTGCCTGTTTTTGATTAAATTATTCTGCAAGGAACTGCTTATTAGTCAGGAACTAGTCTGCTATTGGCATAAAGTCTGGTACAGATTGCAGTTTGTTCCGTCCAAGAACCGCCCACTTAGACAGGACTGTCTGACTGACATGTAACATGGCCAACCACAGTTTGCTTTGTTTTTTTTTGAGTCGTTTGGGGTGTGGTTTATCTGAAATATATTATGCCACAATAATAGACTGCTGTGGTAGGAATGCATTCAAAATATGGAGCATTAGTCACTTAAAACGGTTGTACAGAAAACTTGAAATTGAAAATGTGTTTAGACTTTGTGATCTGGTAAAAGTAATTAACACTAATTATCTCACAAACATAACTCCGAAAACAAAGAGTAATACTGTTTTGTTATGGATTAGGACTGGTAAAAATATAGATTTTCCGATTAACCACAGTTTTTATTTGAACCTTCCCAATATTGATTCTTAAAATCCCTAGATTGACCTTTTACTCTATGCTTTTTTTTTTTTTTAAAACAAGTTGAAGTAATAGTAGTTTTTGTATTTAAACTAGGGCTGTCAATCAATAAAACATTTTAATCTAATTAATTACATGATGTGCTCATTAATTAATTGAATTAATGTCATATCTATATTTACTGAGAAAGTTCCCCAAATAAAGAATGTAGTATATAATAATTAAAAATTATAAATATATTATGTAATATTATAATTCAAATATATTACATCATATACAAATATACAGTATTGTGGCAGTAGAAAAGTTAAACATTTCTACAATACAAAAAGTGGCTGAAAAGTCCAAATATTGTTTGTTTTATTTCCAAATAATTGGACATAACACTATTATTGTTCTACTTCCATCTGAGCTATTTTTAATTGTTGGTCTATGTACTCATGCGTCTTAATACACACCCCCTCTCCCCGTCCCACTCTAAGGAGATGTTCACATACAAAACCAGAAATGTTTTTTATTCTTCATACTGACATGCTAGTTTCCATTATCTGTGTCAGTTAATTGTAAAACACAAATCAAGTCTGATACAATTAAACTGTAAATTAATTAATGTTAAATCCATAACACCCAGACTACATTCGCAAGAGAGGTATGTGATAAAAGTAGCAATACTTCACAAAGCACTTTAATGCCAATATACAGTGTGTGTTTAATATGGGTAGAGCGACTTTTATTGTCAATAAACATCTTTATGAAGAGGTGAACAACACAAGATTATGAAGCACAGACTTTATTTGCAACATTATAAATAGTCAAGTACACAGCAGGTAAAGAGACCCTTTTTAAATGATTGACAACAAGTAAAACACAACGGTAGTTTAAGGTCTACAATTTTCAACAAAGTGTGCTCGTCTTCTGTGTATCAGCTGGTCCGCCTTTTCCCGATCATACTCGGGCAATTCTTTCAATAAAAAATTAACTTAAAATATTAAAAAGGTGGACATAAAGTGTCTTAAGTGGAATGTGATATCACTGAAAGTGGATGTGGTGTCACCACTTGATAGGAGTGGATGAGGGATGGTCTGGGCGCACAGAGAAACGTTCGCTTCAGGTAGGATCTAGCGGCTGCTGCAGCCCGGAGGTCCGGCGTTATTCTCCAGCTGCTCGGAACCTCACATTGGTGGAGCGCGAGCATGGCGGCTGCGTGCTTTCTGTCAGTGACGCGGATCGGTTCTGTTGATGGCATCGCGATTACCGGCTCCCTTCCTGGACACGTACCACTGTGTACGTTCGGGGAGGGCCGCGCTCGGCATTTAATTGCAGCAGCGACAAGTTAACATTAACTCCTGATACGCCTTGCTTCTGTTTCTTTTATGCGGGCTTCATAGACCGTAAACCTCTATCAATAGCTGTCCAATGACAGACTGTCTTACATCTCCTTCGAGTGGGACGTGGGACGGTGGAGTTGAAAGTTCATTGGTTGCTCCCACGTGTCAACTGTCCAGTGGCATTTTTAAACTCGTTTGTCAAATGAAAAAAAAATATTTGCAAATTAATTAAGAAAAGCAATTGCCAAATGCTTTTTTAAAATGCAAATTAAAAGGTGCATTTAAAAATGACTTATTAAAAATAATCAATTTAATCCATGATCAATTTGATGATGTTACCTGTTAACCGTACAGTGTTTACAAATGAAAAGGTTCATTTTAGATGTGAAAGCTTCTGAACATTTCACACAATTTACAGTACGTTTCGCAGTTGGGAAGAACGATTACGAATGTGATCTCTGATTGGGGTTTCTTAAACCACCTGTCTCTCCATGATCTATGAATGATTCATCAAATCAGGAATAATCGATATCCATTTTCATTTCATCCATGTGCCTGTTTATGCATTATTGCATTTATTTCATGCATGTCCTTGACTAGAGGTTCATAAGTAGTTCACACTACTGATGGATTCTGAACTATGAAACAGATTCAATTAAAATACAAAAACAAAGCATTTTCAAGCAGAATGAATGAAGACACGTCTCCTTTCTTTCTTTCTTTCTTCTAGTATGTTCGTTGATTAGTTTGATTTATTCTTTCTTGTTTGTTTAATTGGTTCATTGTTTCATTACTGTTTCTTAATTATTTTATTTTTATTATTTCATTCTTTCTTTTGATTTGTTTGCTTTTATATTCACAGTTTTTTGTTTGTTTCTTTAACCATGTAATGCATACTTTGGGTCTTTAGTGACCCGGGACCTCATTCCACCCCCTCATCCAGTTTTTTGGAGTTGTGCCCACACCTCTTTAGTATTCCTCAATCTATTTCTTATAAATAGTGTAACACACACACACACACACACACACACACACACATTTTATTTTTTTCATAATGGTTTAAGTAACGAAAGTGTATAGAGTCATTAGAGACCCTAAGTCTCCCATAAATTATATTTTTTATGATTATTTCATATCTATATAAAGTTACTAGGATATAGGATATCTACTTATACCGATCAGCCACAACATTAAAACCACCTGCCTAATATCGTGTAGGTCCCCCTCGTGCTGCCAAAACAGCTCTGATCCATCGAGGTATGGACTCCACAAGACCTCTGAAGGTATCCTGTGGTATCTGGCACCAAGACGTTAGCAGCAGATCCTTTAAGTCCTGTAAGTTGCGAGGTGGGGACTCCATGAATCGGACTTGTTGGTCCAGTACATCCCATAGATGCTCAATCGAATTGAGATCTGAGGAATTTGGAGGCCAAGTCAACACCTTGAACTCTTTGTCATGTTCCTCAAACCATTCTTGAACCATTTTTACAGTGTGGCAGAGGGCGCATTATGCTGCTGAAAGAGGCCACTGCCATTAAGGAATATCGTTGCCATGATGGGGTGTATGTGGTCTGCAACAATTTTTAGTTACGTGGTACGTGTCAAATGAACATCCACATGAATGCCAGGACCCAAGGTTTCCCAGCAGAACATTGCCCAGAGCATCACACTGCCTCCGCTGGCCTGCCTTGTTCCCATACTGCATCCTGCTGCCGGCCGTCCACATGATCTAATAAAAAACATGATTCATCAGACCAGGCCACCTTCTTCCACTGCTCCATGGTCCAGTTCTGACGCTAACATGCCCATTGTTGGCGCTTTCGGCGGTGGACAGGGGTCAGCATGCGCACTCTGCAGTCTGCGGCTATGCAGCAAGCTGTGATGCACTGTGTGTTCTGACACATGTCTATCATGGCCAGCATTACGTTTTTCAGCAATTTGTGCTACAGTAGCTCTTCTGTGGTATTGGACCAGACGGGCTAGCCTTCACTTCCCACTCGCATCAGTGAGCCTTTGGCGCCCATGACCCTGTCGCCGGTTCACCGGTTGTCCTTCCTTGGACCACATTTGGTAGGTACCAACCACTGCATACAAGGAACACCCCACAAGACCTGCCGTTTTGAAGATGCTCTGACCCAGTCGACTAGCCATCACAATCTGGCCCTTGTCAAAGTCACTCAGATCCTAACACTTGCCCATTTTTCCCGTTTCCAACGCATTAAATTCAAGAACTGACTTTTCACTTGCTGCCTAATATATCTCACCCTTTGACAGCTGCTATTGTAACGAGATAATACATTTTATTCATTTCACCTGTCATTGGTTTTAATGTTGTTCAGTGTATGTCTAACTTATGTGTAGCTTACAATATGTGCATCTTATGTGTTGTGTTGCTCAATATATTTTTGACAGCCAGTTGCGTCTTGTGAAATTTCATTGTAATGAATCCTGTTCTATATTTGTTGTATTTTCTCTTTGATATATATAAAAAAAAACATAAAAATATATCCAAATATATTTTATTCTATTATTTTCTAATTGTCTTGAAAATATTTTGAAAATGTAACAATATCTGGGCATTTTGTAGATCCATTTTTGAAAGATATACATGCCGGGCCTCTAAAGACCCGAATATGTAAAAGTGTTTGGTGAAATTTTTGTTTGTTCTTGCTTTTTTTCTTGCTAAGCAGTTGTTTGGAGTTCTGTGAGATATGCTGATGTCAGTGTGTGTATTTGTCAGTCTGTCTGCCATTATGGATCACTATAAATGAGATTATGATAATTTAGTGTGCAGAGATGCATTAAGCATGTGAGGTTGTAGTGTAATAGAGAGTTACTGGAGAGGAATGGATAGCTGCCTATAAGATGTGTGTCCTTGACCCTGAGCTTGACCTCAGTCACGGTCCAGCACTGATGCGGGGCTAATGACATACTCATACATGGAGGTCACTGCTGTGTCTGAGCTCATAAGGGGAGGGGAGTGTGTGTGGTGATGTGTGTGTGTGTGTGTTCAGTGACATTGATTCTGTGCTGTGCAGATGTCGATCAAAGAGCTGGTTTATAATTCTGTGGATGAAAAGACCTGATTGAAGACAGTGTGTGTTTTAATGAAGGATTGTGTGATGTGTTTCATATGTAGATGTTTTTATCTAAGTTTTTTTTATTTTATTTTTTTTATATATATGTAGATGTTGTTGCTTAGTAGATTTATTTGATCACAAAATGATCGTGTGTGTGTTGTGTGTTTCTGTGCTGTTTTGTAAGGGTTCTGGAAGAAACAGGGTGTGTGTGTGTGTATTTGAGGAAATATTTCACCCCCAAAATAAAAGACATATAGCATGAAAAAAAAAACGTTAAGCCTATTTTCAGGGCCATTGTGACATTTATTTTCAAGACAGTCAACCACATTTATAAAATGCATCTGCATGTTTTTTTTATTTTTTATTTATTTCTATTTTTCTCAATGGTGGTTCTCTTTTTGGGGTGAATTGTGACCTGTTTTCATGAGATTCATCCATTTGCATACAAGTGTGTCTGTGCGGGCAGCCATGTGTTACATGTTTCTTTGCATTGGCATTCATGCATGTGTGTTAACCCTCTGTGTTTTTGTGTTTGAAGAGCTTCCAGAGAACTGGACAGACACACGTGAGACACTGCTGGAGGGGATGGTTTTTCAGCTGAAGTATCTGGGCATGACGCTGGTGGAGGAACCTAAAGGAGAAGAGCTCTCAGCCGCAGCTGTTAAGAGAATCGTTGCTACAGTAAGACACACGTACACAAAACGACCCCACCATCTCTACTGTATAAACTTCTGCTGCACCAGCCAATGAGAGATTACTCTGAATAATACATCAAATGTAATGTTCACTTTAAATATAAGTGGGCAAGTGCCACTTATATTTTCTTTTTTAGTTATGATCTGTTTAGGACATCAAAACGCCACAGGTATGCATACAAATATTGGAACTGTGCATTAGTCTTTAAAGTGTGCAAAATGCAGCCATATTTATGACTGTTTTGGTGCATTATACATAATATATGCATATGCACTGAAGGAAAAACATAAATGCTTCAAGTGTTGAATATGACCTCTAAGTAATTCACAGCTCTATTCTGCTCTATGGTTTGTAAGTGGAGCTAGTGTGTGTGTGTGTGTGTGTGTGTGTGTGTGTGTGTGTGTGTGTGTGTGTGTGTGTGTGTGTGTGTGTGTGTGTGCTCTGGGTGTGGTTGTGTGTGTGTCTCTGGGTGTGGTTGTGTGTGTGTCTCTGGGTGTGGTTGTGTGTGTGTCATGATGTAATGTTGTTTTGAAGCTCTAAACTAGAGGTCAACTGATAGTGGATTTTGCAGATACTGTTAACTAAGGAGTTGGAAAATGCCAATAATAGATGAATCGGCCGAGAGTTTTTTTATTTATTTTATTTTTTTTAAATGATTTATAGAATTTTGTCTTTCCTTACTATGAAAAAATTAAGATTTGGTGCATAACGTGAGACTTTTAACTATAAACAAGCCCAAAATTCACCATGGAGACTTGCTCTGTTATAATGCAAAATATTAAATTATTTACTATATTAAGCTTTTTATAGCTTAGATATTCACCAGATGAAGGATTTTGTGTGTGTGTGTGTCTAATATATATATATACTGGTGGCCAAAAGTTTGGAATAATGTACAGATTTTGATCTTATGGAAAGAAATTGGTACTTTTTTTTTTTTTTTTTGAATTTCAAGTAAGGTTACTTTTAAACCTAAATTTGATGTCAAAAACCAATGATTATTAAATGTTGTGACGTCACTAGTTTTTCTCTGTGCACGCCACACATATCTGACTAATTAATAATGAAATTCATTTTTGATTATTTTCATTGTCGATTAGTTGTTGCAGCACTACTAAATAATACACTAATTAAATAATACAATTGAATTAAGCTTTACTTTAAAAAACATATCTGTTATCTACTGTTGATAAAGATGATAATTATGAATTTTCAATGCAAAACCTCAGCAAGAAATAAAACATATTCCATACTGTAACACATTCAAATCAATTCAACTTTCAGAAATCTCCAATGAAGAAAAGCCTCAAGTCAACTGTTAGAGAGAAGAATTATTTGGTTCCCTTATGATTCAGTTCACTTGACATTGTGTCACTAAGCTGACGCTATGGGAGTGTCCTTATACATGACCTAGTTGAAACCCTTCTACAATAATGCCAATTCTAAAGTATGCTATGGTGTTTAAGCCCCGCCCTTTTAGGCACAAAGCTGTCCGGTATAAAAGCTGGCACGCAAACACCATTCCTCAGAATTTTTTTCTTCAAGACAGCGATTCATCTCTCGTCTTAGAAGCGCTCCACATTTGTTGCCATTGAAATACACGAGCCAGCAGACGGAGTCTTCGCAAGCTTAAAAAACTCTCCACTCCCCTGCAGTGTTCCGGCGGACATTCTACACCTCGCCGATTGACGCTTAGTTGGTGAACGTGTCCTCCCTTCAGCGACACACCTGCTCCAAGCAGCTCTTCAGCCTGAGTATCCTTTATTGCTATTGCTATATTGCATTTTTTATATATATATATATATATATATATATATATATATATATATATATATATATACAGTACTGTGCACAAGTTTTAGGCACTTAAGATGTTTCACAAAAACATTTGTCTTAAGATGGTTATTTATATCTTGAGCTTTAGTGTGTCAATAGGAAAAATACATTTTAGACTCCCAAACATTTTTTTTGCAAATAGAAAAGATTAGAATAGAAGAACAGGGGGCTCTGCAAGAGATGGCATTGCCCCCACAAAGCCCCCCACTGAACATCGAGTCAGTCTGAGATTACATAAAGAGACAGAATCGAGACAGCCTAAATAGATAGAAGAACTGTGGCAAATTCTCCAAGAAGCTTAAAACATCCTATCTGCCAACAACCAAGAAAAACTGTGTCCAGGTGTACCTAGGAGATCTGGTGCTGTTTTAAAGGCAAAGGTGGCCACACCAAATATTGATTTAACTTTTTTGTGTTTACTGGACTTTGTATGATGTTAATTGATAAATGAAAACTATTTATGCCATTATTTTTGAAGACATCCTCACTATGCAACATTTTTCACAAGTGCCTAAAACTTTTGCACTGTACTGTGTATATATACTGGCGTCGAAAGGTTTGGAATAATGTACAGATTTTGCTGTTTCAGAAGGAAATTGGTACTTTAATTCACCAAAGTGTCATTCAGCTGATCACAAAGTATAGTCAGGACATTACTGATGTAAAAAACAGCACCATCACTATTTGAAAAAAGTCATTTTTGATCAAATCTAGACAGGATCCATTTCCAGCAGCCATCACTCCAACACCTTATCCTTGAGTAATCATGCTAAATTGCTAATTTGGTACTAGAAAATCACTTGCCATTATATCAAACACAGCTGAAAGCTATGTTGATTCGTTAAATGAAGCTTAACATTGTCTTTGTGTTTGTTTTTGAGTTGTCACAGTATGCAATAGACTGGCATGTCTTCAGGTCAATATTAGGTCAAAAATGGCAAAAAAGAAACAGCTTTCTCTAGAAACTCAGTCAGTCATTGTTTTAAGGACTGAAGGCTATACAATGCTTGAAACTGCCAAAAAACTGAAGATTTCATACAAAGGTGTACACTACAGTCTTCAAAGACAAAGAACAACTGACTCTAACAAGGACAGAAAGAGATGTGGAAGACCAGATGTACAACTAAACAAGAGGATAAGTACATCAGAGTCTCTAGTTTGAGAAATAGACGCCACACATGTCCTCAGCTGACAGCTTCATTGAATTCTACCCGCTCAACACCAGTTTCATGTACAACAGTAAAGAGAAGACTCAGGGGTGCAGGCCTTATGGGAAGAATTGCAAAGAAAAAGCCACTTTTGAAACAGAAAAACAAAAAGAAAAGGTTAGAGTGGGCAAAGAAACACAGACATTGGACAACAGATAATTGGAAAAGAGTGTTATGGATCTTAACCCCATTGAGCTTTTGTGGGATCAGCTAGACTGTAAGGTGCGTGAGAAGTGCCCGACAAGACAGCCACATCTATGGCAAGTGCTACAGGAAGTGTGGAGTGAAATGTCACCTGAGTATCTGGACAAACTGACAGCTAGAATGTCAAGGATCTGTAAAGCTGTCATTGCTGCACGTGGAGGATTTTTTTGATGAGAACTCTTTGAAGTAGTCTAAGTAGTTTTTTTCAAATTGTAATTGTAATTTTTCACGTTATTAATGTACTTTGGGGAATAAAAGAGCATCCATAAGAGCAAAATCTGTACATTATTTCAAACTTTTGGCCACCTGTGTGTGTGTGTGTGTGTGTGTGTGTATCCATCCATCCACCCATCCACCCATCCACAACATTAAAACCACTTGTCTAATATTGTGTAGGTCCCCCTCGTGCCACAAAAACAGTGCCAACCCGCATATGCTATTCTTCTCGCCACAATTGTACAGAGCGGTTATCTGAGTTACCGTAGACTTTGTCAGTTCAAACCAATCTGGCCATTCTCTGTTGACCTCTCTCATCAACAAGGCATTACCCTCCACACAACTGCCGCTCACTAGATGTTTTTGGCACCATTTGGAGTAAATTCTAGAGACTGTTGTGTGTGAAAATCCCAGGAGATCAGCAGTTACAGAAATACTTAAACCAGCCCGTCTGGCATCAACAATCATCCATGCGATTATCTAATCAGCCAGTCGTGTGGCAGCAGTGCATAAAATCATGCAGATACGGATCAGGAGCTTCTGTTAATGTTCACATCAACCAACAGAATGGAGAAAAATGTGATCTCAGTGATTTGGACTGTGGCATGATTGTTGGTGCCAGACGGGCTGTTTTGAGTATTTCTGTTTGCTTCGCGTCCTTTCAAGGGCGGTCGAAGAGCTCAGTCTCGAGTGGTTTCCTCTAGAGGAACAGGAAAAATCTTGCCTTGATGAGTGGTTCTTGCTGTCCGGACGTCGTCAAGCGACCGCTTTCTGCAGATCTGCCCCATTCTTCCCAGAGGTTCATAACGAACTGACAAAATCCTGGTGTGCACCCTGTTCAGCTCACTCGCACAGCAGCTCCACTCTCCTCACTAAAATGGACCACGGGGAAGAGGCGGTAGCGGCACATCTCTGCCCTGCGTTATTGTAGAAGGGTTTCAACTAGGTTGTCTCGAAGGACACTTCCATAGCGTCAGCTTAGTGACTCAGTGTCTCATTCCCTTCATCTCAGGGAACCACATAAACCGAGATGTTCTTCTAGTTGAAAACAGCTTGATACAGTAGTTTTCTTCTTTCTTTTTTTCCTTCTGTCAGGCAAAAGCAGGTGGCAAGAAGCTTCAGAAGGTGACGCTTAAGGTTTCTCCTCGAGGGATCATCCTGTATGACGCTGTTTCAAACCAGCTGATAGAGAATGTGTCTATATACAGGTGAGTCAGCTGCGGCCATTTGTCAAGTTTACAAGTCTGACACTATCTATGCACTTGCTCTCTCTCGATAGCAATAAAAAGAAAAGAGTTGTTATTGGCTTCTGAAATTCTGCCATCCATAATATATAGCAGTACAAACTGAAGATCTTCTGTGTTTTCATATATAGTGAGAGAAAGAATGTATGTGTGCATCTGTGCGTTCTATCGATCTGCTTTAGTGTTCCTGTTCCTGCAGACAGACTCAATCTGACCCTCACTAGGGGCTGCAGCTATTATTGGAATCACACACAGACACAGACACACTCAGTGCATTCTGACAGTGTCTGTGGTGTGTCTAATGAATAAACATGAGGGGGGTGTTGCCCACCCTGTCACTCACTGAGGAATACTGACTCCACACCACTTACTTCAGGAATACTCCACTTATGTGGTTAAATCTCACAAATCATGTTCAGGTCACATTACCCCAAAATCAAAATCAAAACAATAAGTCTATTTTTAGGATCATGAAGATTTTGACATTTTTATAAGAAATAAGCACATTTTCCTCCCTGTATTCTCATTACCCTGATGCTAAAAAATGTAGTTCTCTTCACTGTAATTCATTCAGATGTTATATTTTTGAGTTTTGTAATTCCTATTGTTCTCAGTGGTGATTCCTATTAGATTCTCCAAATTATTTAAGAACCCCACTTAATGGCTGAATGAAACAGGAAGTTTGGGCATGACATGAAAGGGTTCATCCTTTATTTTTTTAAGCTAATAGAGCACAACAGTCAGGCTCTAGAAGTTAAAATCCCTTTCATTTTTCCATAGGGGAATTGATTATTAATGATAACTTATAAACCTTTAAAGACAGACCTACCATGAGCTCCAAGGTGGTTAATCGATGGTACAGTATATGCTTCTGCTGAAGCCATAAGTCTGCATTATTTCGTCTTCATAAAAAAAATTAAAAAAACAACAACAACAAAAAAACTTGTTTAATAGTGTAATTCCTGGTGTAGAACTGCACTACCCATGATCCCGAGGGAGAAAATGCACCAATCAGAGAATTGCGTCAAACAAACTGCGCCAAAAGAGCTCTGCAGCGACCGCCCACATCCTTGATGCACTGTGAATGATGTAGTCGAGCTGGTCTCTCTACACTCTGAAACTACTTGTATATTTGTAAATATCTGCTTAAAATATATTTATTACTTAATCAATAGTATTTTATTTTATCATCGCTTTTTATTTGATTACTTAATTCGCAATGCTTCATTGGATTGTAGTTCATTCCCTCATAAAAGACATTAAGTCCACAGTCTTTTTCTTTTTGTCCTATTTTCAATGCATCTTTGCTTCACATCGAAGTTTGTAACGTTGTGAATCACCTCAGAGCTGGTTGGCTTGATTCATGGATTAGAACTCTTAGCTGGCTACAAAAAGCTGGCTACTGACCATGCAGGGTGCCCAAACTTTTGCTTGGGGCCCTTTTCCTTTTTTGTTATTTTGAAACTGTAAAAGATGAATATAAAAAAGTAAAATTGCTTAAAATATTAAAGAAATGTGTCATCTTTAACTTTAAGCCTTTTGGAAATCAGGCCATCTTTTGCTCGCTTAGCTATTCACAGCAACAGAAATTTTGATCAGGGGTGCCCAAACTTTTGCATGCCACTGTATAATGTTTATGTCTTGTGGCTACAGCGTAAACCCTAAAACGACCGCAAAAATGACGATTTAAACAACTAAAAAAGAAAAGGAGGGACAAGTCGAATTAATTTTTAAGCTCATCAACATTTTGCCACAAATGCTGTCAATTGAGCTTAACTTGAATTGAACCTGGAATTTTCCTTTAAAAGTCTGCACTATTGAAATGTTTCACGCAAATGTTTGGTTTTCTTTGCATTTGATAAGTGATCTCATCTCTGTCTGCAGGATATCATACTGTACGGCTGATAAAATGCATGATAAAGTTTTCGCCTACATTGTTCAGAGTCAACGCAATGAGACGCTGGAGTGTCATGCGTACCTCTGCACCAAGAGGAAAGTGGTGAGTGTTCAGTGTCTCTGTGTGTTTTCATATACATGTGTGTAAAGAGAAAGAGACACTCCCTGTTTTTCCTTCCTCTTATACATTTAGCAGTATACGTTGAAACTGCATTTCCTCTGAGAGAAAGAGAGACTGATTCCACTGTGCTGTCTTTCTCTATGACAAGTATTGCCACATTAAAACTTCTATTCCTTTTTCCCTGCCTCTCTCTATGTCTCAGGCTCAGGCGGTGACGTTAACAGTGGCTCAGGCATTTTGCGTGGCGTTTGAGTTTTGGCAGGCAGCTAAAGAAGGTACGCTGTGCCTGGTTGCCCTCAACCACAATGCTTTACCCATCCCAGCAGAAGTCTAGTTTTCCTCCCCATCCTCTTTTGTCTGTGTGTTATTGTTCTCTCTGAGTATTTCTTTTGACTGTGTGTGTAGTGCTGGGCTATATTTTGAATATTTACAATGCATGGACAATGTTTATGCAAGTAACATTGTGGATATTGCAATGATTTGAATGTGCTTTGTATGTGGCTATTAAGTTTCCTTAAAGGAATATTTTATTCTCACCCTCAGGTTGTTCCTAACCGATATGACTTACTATTTACTCTATTGAAAACTAAAGGGAATGTCAGGCAGTATGTTATTCTCAATGCATTTTTTTCCCCTTCATACAATGAATGTGAATAGTACCTGAGGATGTCATTCTGCTAACATCACCTTCTATAGAAGAAAGAAAGTCATACAGGTTTGCAATCACAAGAGGGTGAATAATTGATGACAGAATTTTCCTTTTTGGATGAACTATCCCTTCAGTATTGTTAAAATAATTTCACAATCTCACATTTAAGAACATTAAAACATGTTTTAATAGCATCTCGGATTTAAAGGTCATTCGCAAAAACAGCGGTAAAGTTGGTAAGTTCATTGAGTCATTTCCATGAATCAGTTCAAAAGGTCAGTTACAGTGAATTTATTCAAAACTCAATGATTTGTTTGCGTCATCACTCAAAAATGTTCACTAAAGGCACACATTGCAATTTTCATATATTAAAATGGTTTAATAAAAATGGCCAATATGTAGGTCAATCTCGCTGTTTTTAGCTATTTCACCCTTAGAGAATCATTCGCTTCAAGTCTAACTGGAAATTCTTAAAGGAATATTCCGGGTCCAATACAAGTTAAGCTCAATCGACAGCATTTTAATGTTGATTACCACAAAACATTTATTTCGACATGCAATGGAAGTGAATGGGGGAAGTCCGTAAACGTTAAAGTACTCACTGTTTTAAAAGTATGGCCACAATACGTGAACAATATGAGGGTTAACATCATTTTAGTGTCATAAAATCACTTACTAACCTTTTTTATGTAAAGTTATATCGAATTTCACAATTTTGTTGCCATGATGACGTAACGCCGTAAATCCTAAAATGACCGTAAAAAACTTTGTAGCAGAAGAATTAATGTAAGTGCTTTTATAAAATTATATGCCTCACATTTCTGCCTTTTTAAACCCTCAAAAAAATTTACCCATTCACTTCCATTGTTAGTGCCTCACTGTAACCTCGATTTTTGCTTTTTTTTTTTTTTTTTCTCCCAATTTGGAATGCCCAATTCCCACTACTTAGTAGGTCCTCATGGTGGTGCGGTTACTCACCTCAATCCGGGTGGCGGAGGACAAGTGTCAGTTGCCTCTGCTTCTGAGACAATCAATCCACGCATCTTATCACGTGGTTCGTTGTGCATGACACCACGGAGACTCACAGCATGTGCAGGCTCATGCTACTCTCAGCAATCCACACACAACTTACCACGCGCCCCATTGAGAGCGAGAACCACTAATTGCGACCATGGGGAGGTTACCCCATGTGGCTCTACCCTCCCTAGCAACCGGGCCAATTTGGTTGCTTAGAAGACCTGGCTGGATTCACTCAGCATGCCCTTGATTCAAACTCGTGACTCCAGGGGTGGTAGTCAGAGTCAATACTCGCTGAGCTATCCAGGCCCCGGGGTCAAAATCAAAAGTAACAGTGAGTATCTGGTGTGGCCACCAGCTGCATTAAGTACTGCAGTGCATCTTCTCCTCATGGACTGCACCAGATTTGCCAGTTCTTGCTGTGAGATGTTACCCCACTCTTCCACCAAGGCACTTGCAAGTTCCGGACATTTCTGGGGGGAATGGCCCTAGCCCTCATCCTCTGATCCAACAGGTCCCAGACATGCTCAATGGGATTGAGATCCGGGCTCTTCGCTGGACATGGCAGAACACTGACATACCTGTCTTGCAGGAAGTCATGCACAGAACGAGCAGTATGGCTGGTGGCACCGTCATGCTGGAAGGTCATGTCAGGATGAGCCTGCAGGAATGGCACCACATGAGGGAGGATGTCTTCCCTGTAACGCACAGCGTTGAGATTGCCTGCAGTGACAAGCTCAGTCCGATGATGCTGTGACACACTGCCCCAGACCATTGACGGACCCTCCACCTCCAAATCGATCCCGCTCCAGTGTACAGATCTCAGTGTAATGCTCATTCCTTCGACAATAAACGTGAGTCCGACCATCACCCCTGGTGAGACAAAACCGCAACTTGTCGGTGAAGAGCACTTTTTGCCAGTCCTGTCTGGTCCAGTGAAGGTGGGTTTATGCCCATAGGTGACGTTGTTGCCGGTGATGTCTTGTAAGGACCTGCCTTACAACAGGCCTACAGGCCCACAGGCCCTCAGTCCAGCCTCTCTCAGCCTATTGCGGACAGTCTGAGCACTGATGGGGGGATTGTGCGTTCCTGATGTAACACGGGCAGTTGTTGTTGCCATCCTGTACCTGTCCCGCAGGTGTGATATTCGGATGTACTAATCCTGTGCAGGTGTTGTTACACGTGGTCTGCCACTGCAAGGACGATCAGCTGTCCTTCCTGTCTCCCTGAAGCGCTATCTTAGGCGTCTCACAGTACGGACATTGCAAATTATTGCCCTGGCCACATCTGCAATCCTCATGCCTCCATGCAGCATGCCTAAGGCACGTTCACGCAGATGAGCAGGGACCCTGGTCATCTTTCTTTTGGTGTTTTTCAGAGTCAGTAGAAAGGTCTCTTTAGTGTCATACATTTTTATCACTGTGACCTTAATTGCCTACCGTATTTAAGCTGTTAGTGTCTTAACAACTGTTCCACAGGTGCATGTTCATTAATTGTTTATGGTTCATTGAACAAGCATAGAAAACATTGTTTAAACCCTTTACAATAAAGATCTGTAAAGTTATTTGGATTTTTACAAAATTCTCTTTAAAAGGGATGTTTCTTTTTTTGCTGAGTTTACATATTGTATACACAAATGACACAAAGTCATATTGCCTTTTTATTTTATGGTTCTAGTAAAGCATGTGTTCTGTGTGTGCATCAGGAACTGAGTGATAAATAGATAAGTGATAGAGTGATTGACGCTAAAGAGTTATATGACAGTATTTCAACCATTCCTCTTGAAAAAGGTTATTTGAGTTAAAAGGCTTTGATAGTGTTTTAGGAAGATTCATTAATTTATTTGGAGATTAAATGATAATATGCAACTTTAGATACTATAAATATTAAAATCAATGCACAATGTGATTGACAGGAGCTTACTTGGATGAATCACTCTATACAGGAGAATGTAATATAATGTCTGTCTGTCTGTCTCAGAGAAAGAAAAGCAGGTGAAGTGTGGATCAGATGGAGGGGCGGCGAGCAGCTCGCAGTCAGACAGGTCAGCCAGTCTGGGCAGCATGAAAGGAGGAGGTGAGCGCGCGCACACACACACACACACACACACACACACACGTTGGTGCGGCTATCCTTATGAGGACTCTCCATAGACATAATGATTTTTATCCCCTAAACCTAACCCTCACAAAAAACATTCTGCATTTTTACATTTTCAATAAAACATCATTTAGTGATTTGAATTATGGGGACACTAGAAATGTCCTCATAAACCATATTTATAGCATAATACCCTTTGTAATTACCATTTTGTAACCTAAAATAAATGTCCTTGTAAACCACCCAAACACACACACACACACACACACACACCACTCACACACACATGATTTTCTGTCTTTGGTGTGCTATGTGTGTTTTTTGTTGTTGTTTTGTTTTTTGTAAACTCTAGGATTTAATTTCAAAGTAAAAAATGATCAAAGTAAAAAAAAATCTTTGCACTGATAGAATGTTGTATAATGCACATTTTAGCAAATGTAGCAGGTCATCCATGCATTCCATGCGATTAGAAAATTTCAGTCCTTTGCACATTATACATGCTACATTGTATAAATCATCAGATTAATATGGTAGTACACTATTAAGAACAATCTCAGGTTCCAGTGGCCATGGCTGTGTCCAAATTCATGTACTCAAGAGAATGTACTGCATTTGATGAAGAACGCACTTCTCGGCCGTTAATAAATACATTCTTCAGGTATGCAGGTAATTAGTATAAATTAGGGCTGTCGATTTAACGTGTTAATTCAGTGTGATTAATTATATTATATAAAATATAAAATGAAGTGCAATTTAAGCATGAAGTACCACCTGTTTTCTTCAGGGGGCAGTAAGCAACACTCCAGCTGTACTGGCGACACGCAGCTTATACAGAGAACAAACCACACCCACTGACAGCAGACAGCACAAGATGAGAACACATTCTTGCATTCAAATACATGATGGAGCGCAAATCCAAACGCAGGGATCTCAAGACGTGTTCTTCTAAGTTTCAAACTATGAATGAATAAACATTACATTTATAAAGCACTTTTCTGGCACTACACTCAATGCGTTTTACACTGTAAATAGGGGGACTCTCCTCAACCACCACCAGTGTGCAGCATCCACCTGGATGGTGTGACGGCAGCCATAATGCGGCAGTAATCTCACCACACACCAGCTATGTTTAACTTGACACAGCGACTTAAAAACATTATGTTTATGATGCGACGCAACCAAAGTGAGAAGCTCCAAAAGCGCCTGTACTGTCTGACACGTGTACATTGACGCGTCCTTTGAAAAGCCCTTATAATAAATCTATCTCGGACAGATTGACGAATTCAGTTGAAAGATGGATTGCTATGAACTGTAGGCCAATGATAGGCTTATATTCAATAATATGGAAATAAACAATATAATACATTCTAAAGCCACTTTTTCTATTGTCTTACCAATGCTTTACTCGTCTGCCAAAATAATGTAATGCATTTAAATTATCTGAATTATTCTTTTTTTTATAATACTGTATGTATATTTTATTTGTAATTTTTTAAATAGAACTATTTATAACTGTTTCATCATTTTATATTAAATTATTGTTATTTGAGAGCCTTTCTCCGCTAGTATTTATAAATGCGATTAATTCGATTAAATTAATCAGCATACCAAATTTTAATCAATTGACAATCCTAGTATAAATACATTCCTGGACATACTTCAGATGAAACAGTGGGCATTGTCCCGTTACCCTGACTATGAGTAATGGCAACATGTTTCATGGTATAAATATGGCAATTGCCTTTAAAAAGAGCCGTCAGACTCGCAGTTCTCTGCCGTTTATTTAAATCCAAAATTTTGAAAGTGACGTCTTCTCAGCTCCGATGGATTATGTAAAATGAACGTGTCCAGTCGATCTGCACTTTAGAATCTTGTCGGAAATAGTAGGTCATTTCTCGCCTACTCTTTTATGAATACTGACGATTTGGGTAACCCTACACCACTGGCATACTGCTTTTGGCATACTATATAGTAGGAAAGTAAGTATGCATATTCGAACGCAGCCCATGTGTAGGGGTGTGTATATGTGAGCTTGTTGGGGTATGATGGATTTAAAGCAACATTTAAAAATAATTGTTTATTCTAGCAGCATGTCAGTGGAACGCTCAAAATGCTTGCTATGTTTACTGGGACTGTGTGACTATGTGTCTTTTATAAGGGTTTTAGATGAATTTAGTTTTAATTAGGATTGATTTACTTTTCATGTTTAAACACTACTCAAAAATATACTGTGTAAAATACACTCATCTAAGGCATAAAGCACAGAAAATACAGTAGTGACTGATCGTTTTGCAGGATGTGCATAATGTTTGTTCCCCTAAATCTGCTTTATTTAGCCTGAAACTCAACCACACAACTCCACCAAAGGTTCTTATTTCATCCGCCGGTTCTAGCTGAGCAAGCACTGTGAAATCAACTCTGATGTCCTCTCAAAAACCCTCACGCATTCATTAGAAAGAACACAAAATGGACTCTCTAGTCTAAAAATTCTAAACCAGACTTTTAGGAACGTTACTTTATTTTTAGTATCATTTTTGTTGAACATGGCAGCCTACTCAGCTGCAAATGCTTCAAGCTGTCCAGAAAGGATGCCAAATTAATACCATGGTATTTCTCCAAGTACCTTACAGTATCACTTAAATTGTAAAGTGTATGTCAAAGAACCATTATGATACTACCATCTGACACCATCACTGATGCATGGTACTGCCACAGTACTTTTTGTAAGGGTGCCAAGAAGACCCTGGCTGGCTTTGAGATTCTCAGGTTCCCAGGTTACAGAAATGATATTGGACAGCAGAGTTCATTGAATGAATGAACCCTTATAAACCAGTGATCTGTGTGTCATATGAGACCACATACTGTATGAGTGTGTCAGCAACCTATTAGATATTAGAAACCTGATTCTTTCGGCCCACACACACACACACACACACACACACACACACACACACACACACACACACACACACACACACATGAATGGAGACATTTAAAGAAATAGTTTACCCAAAAATGCAATCTTTTTTCCATATAATGAAAGTAAATCTGGGTCTGTCAAGCTCCAAAATTACAAAAACAGTCAGTTAAAGCCATGCAATATATATTTGTGTAAGGAAGAGAAGATTTAAGTTGATAAATGCGTGATATTTTATTGTTTGTTTGTTGGTGTAGAGGTGGCCACTGGGAATCTTTTGAACCTTGAGGCTGGAACAAAAAATGATCACTTAGGACAAGACAACACACACCCTGCACAGATTCTCAGCACAGAGAACAACAACACTGTATGGGTAAGAACGCACACGGGCAAATTAAATAAACGGTTGCGCCACTTTTATACACATTAATTAAGTGCAGAAACGTGCAACTTATTCACCTAAAATCCGTCAAAATTAATGTTCTGGGTTCAATAAAAGTTGTGGCATAATTTTGATTACCACAAAAACAATTTTTGTAAAAAAAAAAAAAAGAAAATTAAAAACAATTGCTGTTACAGTGCACTTAACCACTTAACCTTCTGAGACCCCTGCATGACTGCTGTGTGCATTTTCCATTTCCCTTTTTGATTTGTAACTAGTAGCCCCTAAGAAACATGCAAAAAAAAAAAGAAAGTATGTCCAAATATGTGGACAGTGAGACTAAGTTGTGAAATTTAATTAATACCAAGCTATAGAAAGTCAGATTTTTTTTTTTTATATAAAATTGTTTATGTTTCCAAGAGTGTTGATTATTAATGTTTTTGAGACGTTACAGACATTACATTAGAAATTAGCATATATAATTCTGATTCAAAGTAATGGCCAGCATCATCCAATCACTGCCAACCATGTTAAAATAAAATGATACATTATAAATTCTGAATCTGTGTATTGATCACCATTGTCCCATGTCTGCCAAACATGTTGAGTGGTACAAACACCATCTGCAGCCTGAAACTGAACTTTAAATAGAAATTTTGGATTGAATGAACATATATAGAAAGCTATAGGATGCTCCCTATTTAGTGAATGACTTAACTTCCATTGTGCTGTCTGTCTGCACTGGTCTCAGAACAGTTCGAAATGCACCTTATTTTCATCCTAACTCATTATAAAGCCTCTGAAAGCAACATTTTCCAGTTTTTGGATGCATCCATTGATTCTCAATGCGATAATGTACAGTGAATATAAGATATTTTAACTGAAACTGAGCATACAGCCACGAATGTGGTCATTGTGTTTAACAGCTTGCTGTTTCGCGATAAATCACTCAAATTCTAAAAATTGCATATCGGATGAAACTAGAGACTCTAATCTTTTGACTTAAACAGGTTTCAATGTAAAAACTTAATTAGGTTTCTTACCAGATGTAGTTTTGTTGGTGTTTCAACCAAACAAAAACTCCTCCGGGATCGGCGCCATGTTGTTTTGTCACATGACACGGAGTCGAAAGTTTTACCCTTTACTGACAGCACGTCAGAATCTCCTGAACTGAGATCAGTCAGTTTAAATTAAATTATGCGTTGTGTATAGTGAAGCCAAAATACAATGTCTGCGCATGTGGACGTGGTGTCGCACGAGGTTAAAATGGAATGGAATTTTGGAATGAAAAATACTCTCTGTTTCAGAAGTTTACTAACCTTATCAGTGTAAAGTTATATTTAATATTACAACTTCGTTGTCATGACAGCGCAATGCTGTAAACCCTGCAAGGGATTTTATCACACAAAAATCATGTAAACTTTTGTAAGGTTTTTGTATTGTGGCTGTACTTTTGAAACGGTGTGTATTTTATCGTTTATGGTCTGGCCCCATTCGGTACCATTGTAAGCGCCTTACTGTAACTGCGATTTTGCTGCTTCTTTTTTTTTATAACCGAGTGACAAGTCAAATATTTTTGGTTGTAATCAAAATTATGCTACAAATGCTGTCGATTGAGCTTAAATTGTATTTAACCCAAAATATTCCTTAAACCAGGTGCTAAATGAGCTGAAATTGTGCTCTGCACTAAGCATTGTCTTTTCTTTACACGTGTTTGCTCCTCCTTTCTAAGTAATTTAGGTTCGTTATAGATTCCACTTTATTCACATAACTCTGTGCTATTTGTGTGCCGCAACTGATGTTGCGAAATTACCACCCGTGGACGGAAGGAGGTAAACAGAATTACATTTACGACAGATGTTTTTGTACGTTTTTAATTTATCATGGAAGCATTTATGCGTCAAATGATGGAGAAGAGCATTATAATCAGGCATATATTAAGACGTGTTGTGCAGTCAAGCACATTTTTAGCATTTTAATAGTCGTTCACACCCAATGTGTAACACTCGGAACTGACTCGAAAGTTAGGAAAGTGCACTGTGCGAATTCGATTTCATGGCATGTTTGCTGCTTTACCTGATTTGCATTATTCCTTCAGTGAATTGGGCGCTAAAACAATGCAAATAAACAGTGCTCATATTGAATTCCCCCCACAGTGTCTGCAGGCCCGTACATGTGGAAGTTTTAACAATCTCTGTGGTTTGTTTTTTGCAGGAACTTGAAGATTGTCTAGACGAAGCTTTCTCAAGGTTAGTAAAATGATTTTTGAGAAAAACATCTCGATGTAACTGCATTCTCTCCACACACTGCTACACCAAAACTGTACTTTTATACCATAGTACCCTGTGCAGTGAACTATACTAGAGCATACTACTGTATTTAAAGTATAGTGCACGACAATTCTTGGCGCTTCAATATGCAGCCACAGCGGTATATGTGATGGGCATATATTCAGCTCTGAGAATAAAGTCTTTGGCTGGTCTTATGTAATACAGACTATTTTTGCACTCTGCTCACATTTTGTGTTTCATAGAAAGGAAAATGACATTTTGAGTGAGCTCAGAGGTGCAGAATTTTATGTAACAATTTGTCAAATTCACAGACTCTTTTCCTCAATAGACTTTCACTTGTTGACATTTGTTTCAATGGTGCTCAATCAAAGTTCTGCTCTTAAAAAAAAGTCGATATATTTGTTTATTGTTTAAACTTAAATGCCATTAGATTCTTTGCAAAGCCTGAATTACATAGTGTCAGGTTCACAAAACAATCTAGTTGAGCCAGTGTTGCTATATCAGCCTGGTCGGAATGCTCAATCAAATTAGGTCATGTTTAAAGTGACTATTATGTGCATAGTATTGCATCATAATGACACCGATTAACAGTTAGTTTGACTGCAATCCAAACAACAGCTGTTTAAAGGTGCAATATGTAACTTTTTCATGTAATATTCGCCTTTTTTTGCCAATGTGTGAATGGCTTGTAACGCAACTTAAAGAAATTAGCCATTCCCGGACTTCCTAGGTTGCCTATTAAAGCCTGTAGACTGATTTTCATGCGAAGGGAGCGGGTCGCTTTTGCCGGGAAAATCCAAAGGATGTGACTTTATGCGTCCTCCTGAGAGCCTTGCCTCAGTGCTTCTCTTCCGCTATTCAACAGTGACAACAAACTGCAACACTAGGTAACGTTATCTTAGGGTGTGTTCACACTTGGCAGGTTTGGTTCGATTAAAAACGAACTCTGGTGCGATTGCTGTGTTAGTTGAACAAGAGTGAACGCTGCCATCCGAACCTTGGTGCGCACCAAACAAGCGGACCGAGACTGCCTGAATAGTGGGTCTCGGTCCGCTTCCAAACGAACTCTGGTGTGGTTCGATTGATATATGAACGCAACATGGACCAAAGACGTCTAAACGGACCAAAAACAGGAAGTAATTTGCCTAATACTGACCTCAAGCATACGTGGTTCTTCTCATCATAGGAGCTATGTTGCCCATTACAGTTCAGTACAGGCGTCAGAAACGCTAAGCAAACCAGGACTAAATGTATAATTTTCTTTTTTGGTCCGAACCAAGAGGACCAAGAGAACGGAACTACAAGTGTGAACACACCTTTAGAGATGGAATCCAGCAAACGTCCGGCTCCCACACAAACTCCGAATAAGCCAAAAACAATTTTACTTTTACTTTTAGTGGTGGTGGTGGTGTAGTGGACTAAAGCACTGAACTGGTAAGCAGAAGGTTGTTGGTTCAATCCCCACAGCCACCACCATTGTGTCCTGAAGCAAGGCACTTAACTCCAGGTTGCTCCAGGGGGACTGT
The DNA here is from genome assembly GCF_019703515.2 of Myxocyprinus asiaticus. Taxonomy (NCBI): domain Eukaryota; kingdom Metazoa; phylum Chordata; class Actinopteri; order Cypriniformes; family Catostomidae; genus Myxocyprinus; species Myxocyprinus asiaticus. Next base: position 5,788,738 of record NC_059364.1, on the reverse strand, counting down.
CCCTGTAATAAGGGCACTGTAAGTCGCTTTGGATAAAAGCATCTGCCAAATGCATAAATGTAAATGTACTGAATCCCGTCTGGCTAAGCGGAAACGTGATCGTGGTCGAGAGAAAACTAGAGTGAACATCAGCAGGGTATTTGATTCCTGGAGGGACCTTCATCGGTTTTGGGGATCAAAACCGACTCTGAACTGGCGTTCTTCTTATTGGACAGGTAAGCTTACATAACTGCAAAGCATGTGAAATATAGTGCCATAAGGATTGATCTGTGTCATTTTAGCTAACTTGACCTTGCCTGCTAACGCTGACGAATTGCAATTACAGTGCTTCGTAACTTTCAAATAATTTCAATGATCTTCTCTTTATACTACAATTCAGGTTAATGTTAATCTGTAATTATTCAGCAAGGTAAACCACAATAACACATGAAATGAATGCTAGACAATGTTCAAGATAATGCAAAAAGCTCCATTCATTAGTGTAACTTAACTTGGTTATACAGAAAATATATACATTCTATGATACAATAGCGCATCGATATATCAAAATGACAGTTGTGATGGAATCACATCAATATTGAATTGTGTCAACATATTTATAATGTACAGTCTATTTTATAAACAGCTACTGTCATCATCCACCAAATTTAGCTAAACGCTATTGATAAAGCTGGCTAGCTAGCTAACGCCGACATCGGCTATTGTATAAATGCAGTCAATGTATCATGCAAAGAAAAGTGATTACTTCAAACTACAGTCTCGCATAGTCAGACCTATATCCACACTTTGTTTTAGCCCTGTTCCAGCACTGGAGTGTCAAATATAATATACAGTCTCAAAGTTTGTAGTAAAACAATCATAACTGTGTCATTTTAATTATGCTACCTCATCTGTCAGCATGATGTCGGTGAATCACGTTCAGTCTCTTTGTTTTGGTCACTATGGAGTGCGCACGATCACGAGTACGATCACGAGCAACAGGCTGCAGTTCACTTAACGGCCACAGGTGTCATTAATAACAAGGGTTTCTGAATCTTACATACTGCACCTTTAATGATTTGAAATGATGGTCATTATTCAAAGAAACACACACAAAGTCAGTTTCTCTAGAGATTAGCAGACATGAGATGAGCTGTTTTACAGCAGCAGGGGTTCCATCTGTCTCTGCTCTGCTGATTATTTGCTGTGTGTAGTAATTAAAAGCACTGGCTTTTAATCAAGCACAGTACTTCGTTAATCTCCATTAACAACCTCGTACCCTATAAGTGTGAGGAGAGACACAGATCTCTAACAAGCAAGAACTTTTCTAATTAAGGATGAATTGGGAAAAAATGTCCATCCCATGTGTTTAAGACAACAAAAACGTCACTTCTGGGGAAATTGGCACAAAATAGAAATTCAAATGGAAGTTATTTTATTAAATGTAATGAATTACTTGGGGTTTCGAGCGCACAGACAAAACACAGACAGTTCTGGTAGGAAATAGTAGACAATAATTTTGATGATGGGCTTTTCAGAATAACCAAAGCAACATTTCATATGCTGTGTGATAAAATGTATGATTTTCTCTTAGCGAATTATGTATTGACATGGCCTGTTGAAACAATGTCACATGACTTTTTTTTAATGCACGTATATAAATATATTCGGAAAATGTGTTTCCATCATAGGTTATATAAGTTATATTTCCATATGTGTTATCTGAAAAAAAAATTGTATCCACCTCAAATAAGCATATAGGTTCTTATGCGCATTTTGTAGATTTTATTTGTTTTTATTTTGTTTCCATTTAGCATTTTCTTTGCAATATTCCAAAATTGCATAAAAATGCATGGATAGAAAACCCACTTATGAGTTTCTGGTCTCTAGATGGGTGATTCTCACGAAACCTGTCAAGAAAATGTCCTGGTTTAACCCCAAATCAATAACAAAATCATATAAAAATCAGTTCTAATTTGCATTAAGAAAATTATGCCTACATATAGGACCATTGAGAAAAAAGACAATTGTTTTTTTTTTGGTTTTTTTTGCATTGTGACATTATTTTCAGGAAACTTAAGCACATTTTACCCGCAATTCTCATTATCATAACACATCCGGATGTTTTACTTTTTTCTATTTTTTCAATTATTATTCTTAATTCCACAACAGTTAATTTTTTTTATTGTATTACATAAACGATAAATCAAATGAACCTCGCAAACTGAAAAGTATAGGCAGCTGCATAAGACAAAAACTATTATAAAGACAAAAAAAATAAAAAAATAAAAATCCTGCACACCACCATATCTTGCAAAACAACATCATAAATGCATTCGCAATGTTCGGTCACAGAACCTTCATCGGGCTTCCATAAAACATTGAGTGCAATACCTACAGATTTCAAATACATCATTAACAATCAAAACAGCTGTTGACAATGACGTGACTAATTACCAATACAAATATGTAAACAATGTCAGGTACAAAAATAGAAAAACAAAAACACTGGTAAAAAAAAAAAAAAAACACGGTAGTGTGCTGCGTTTTTTTATTTTTTTTATTTTGTCTTTATAATTGTATTACATAAATAATGGTTTTGTAGAAATATTTTTCATTAAAAGCAGCAAAAATAAAAGGCAGTACCAAGGGAGTACTATTATGATGTATAAATTTTATTTCAATTAAATATAATTTTAAAAAATTGTAATGACCATGTTTTTTTCTGCATCGTGGTAATGCGAACTGGGGGATAAAATGTGCGTAACGGTCATGAAAATAATGTCACGATGTAAAAAATCTTAATTGCCCTTAAAATTGGCTTTAGTTTCCATTTGCAAAATACAATTTCTTATTTGCTTCTTTTTAATTTGGAGTAAAACAAGACCAGGAAATTTTCTTTCAACGTAGTTATGACATAATGTTGATTATCACAAAAAATAAGTTTGACTCATCCCTTGTTTATTTAAAAAACAAAAAACAAAAATCGCTGTTACAGTAAGGCCCTTACAATGGAAGTGAATGGGGCCAGTCTATAAACATTAAAATACACACAGTTTCAAAATGATATTCAGAAGATGTCATCTTTATACATGTTAACATGATTTTAGTGTTTTAATATGTCTGTTCTACATTATTCTATTGTGATAAAATCGCTCAATTTTAATACTTGGTTTGGGGGTTTATTCAAATTCCTAACCTTAGGTTTGAACAATAATAATAATAATGATGCTTGCCTTAGTGTCTAAAGAGTCTAAAATAACCTACAGACTTTGCCATTTATCTTTACAGTCACAAGGTCAACTTCTATTGGTCTGGTCAATTAGCAAAAACTCCACAGACTCTGACTTAATTTCCTCAACATTAGACCGCCATTAACCTTTGACTTTATTGGCCATTCTGTAAACTCCTGTAGGACTCTAAGGAAAATGGTTAATGGTTTTGGAGTACATTAAAAATCGTAACAAGGAAGCACTATGGTGGCGACTGCAGAAGTAGCAGACATGCAAACTGCAGTCCACATGAAGTCAGTTTTCTCTTTGCTTCCTCTGTTTTCTCACACTAATGTTGTTCACTCCCCCTTCAGCCGCAGTCTGGATAGTTTTGAATCCAACTCAGGTAAAGATGATGTTCACCTGGGCTGTAGTGATCTCTGTAGTCTTCATCCATCATAATTCACTCTTTCAGAGCATCTCGATCATCTACGACAGCATATTAGTCCAGTTCTCCCATCTGTTCTGTGTTTACCTCACTATGGTTCAGAACCCTGTCCATTTCTGTGACAGTTTTAGTGGATTTTATCCAGTATTGGCTGGACTTGTGTTTTTATGGCAGGGTTCTTTGCCAAGTCATGTAGAAACATCAGTTGGTTTCATCTTCACATTTTTCTTTGTCTTGTCTTCAGCTGTCTGTTTCCAACAACTGCCTTGTAGCAAAATGTGTTACTGTGGACCTCATTCAGGCTAGATGCCATATTTACAGGAATAGTGCAGCCAAAAATAAAAATACTGTCATTATTTACTCACCATCATGTCGTTCCAAACATGCATGCTGTTATTTCTGTGAAACACAATCTTCTCACAGCTCTTTTCCTTACAAAACGACTCGGTCAATGATGTGACACTTATTTGTTTATCCAGATCTATTAGTTTTTTTTTATCTATTAGTATTAAAAATGCAATTCACACAAAATAATTTATTTGAATGCACCTTCTATGATGAATATGTTTTCAATTACTGAGTTCAAAGTTATTTTGATATTTTTTCTGGGGCTTAAAGTAAAAAAATAAAATAAATAATGTGGTGTAATCTTCTGGTTACAGTAAAAAAACAAACAGTTTAATTAAAAGTGTAAATTATCGAAAAACTAAATGTTGGTATGAGTATTGCAGAATAATCTTTTATTATTATTTCTAAAAAAATAAACAGTGAAACTGTTTTGTTTTAAAATATTATTAATATTTCCAAAAACTTTTGTCTACCAAATCAAAGTATTGTGTTGTAAGCAGTGTTGGTAAGTTACTTAAAAACAGTAATCCACTACAAACTACTTTTTATTTCTCTAAAATTATAATCAGATTACTTTACTAATTAATTCATTGTAAAAAGTAATCACATTACAAATTACTTTACTTTCAATGACTCGTTATGGGGTCATAATTTATGTATTCTACATAAATAATATATTAGAAATAAGTATAACTGTTTAATGTACTAAAACTAATTATATTAATTGAAAGTCAGAAACTGTAATCTGTTATGCATTTCACTACTTTTGGACAAAAAAGTCATTAAATTACAGTAAATAATTACTTTGTAATTGGATTACACCCAGCACTGGTTGTAACCAACATGTAGGTTGCCATTGCCTTTTAAAAAAATATAATTATTTTGTCCTATAGCATTATAATAAAATCAAATAGCAACATTCTGACTTTTATGAAAAGGCATATTTTGTACAGGTCATACGGAGTAATCCTGAGAAAACTTCTTGATATTCTTGACTCAAAAAAATCATAATATTTGTTAAAATATATATATATATATATATATATATATTGTTTACCTTGAAACATATGCTTGAGAACCTTTTAAAATTAATGATTAAGTTGTGTACACTCTCATTTATTCAAGGTGCATATATATATATATATATACACACACACACACACACACACACACACACACACTGCCATTCAAAAGTTTGGGGTCACTTGACTGAAATGTTTCTCATGATCTTAAAAATCTTTTGATCTGAAGGTGTATGCTTAAATGTTTGAAATTAGTTTTGTAGACAAAAATATATTTGTGCCACCAAATTAATTTATTTCATTACAAAACTAAAATTTTATTTAAAAAAAAAAAGAAAAGTTTTTGAAATGGATGACTTTATTAGGTACACCTGTATATCTACTTATTCATGTGATTATCTAATCAGCCAATCATGTGGCAGTAGTGCAGTGTATAAAATCAGGCAGATATGGGTCAGGAGTTTCAGTTAATGTTCACATCAACCATCAGAATGGGGAAAAATGTGATCTCAGTGATTTGTACTGTGGCATGATTGTTGGTGCCAGATGGGCTGGTTTGAGTATTTCTGTAACTGCTGATCTCCTGGGATTTTCACACACAACAGTCTCTAGAATTTACTCAGAATGGTGCGAAAAACAAAAAACAACCAGTGAGCGACAGTTCTGCGGATGAAAATGCCTTGTTGATGAGAGAGGTCAACAGAGAATGGCCAGACTGGTTCGAGCTGACAGAAAGGCCACTCTGTACAGTTGTAGTGAGCAGAATAGCATCTCAGAATGCACAACACATTGAACCTTGAGGCGGATGGGTTACAACAGCAGAAGACCATGTTGGGTTCAACTTCTGTCAGCCAAGAACAGAAAACTGAGGCTGCAGTGGGCCTACCATTTATGTACCTCAGCAGAAATCCAGATTTGTCAGACCAGCTGTTTTTCCAATCGTCTACTCAGTTTGTCCAGTTTTGGTGAGCCTGTGCCCACTGCAGCCTCACTTTCCTGTTCTAAGCTGACAGTAGTGGTATCTGGAGGGGTCTTCTGCTGCTGTAGCCCATCAACCTCAATGTTCGATGTGTTGTATGTTCAGAAATGCTTTTCTGCATAGAACTGTTGTAACGTGTGTTTATTTGGGTTACTGTCACCTTCCTTTCAGCTTGGACCAGTCTGACCATTCTCCTCTGACCTCTGTCATTAACAAGCTGTTTTCTTCCACAGAACTGCCGCTCGCTGGATGTTTTATTGTTTTTGGCACCATTCTGAGTAAATTCTAGAGACTGTTGTGCATGAAAATCCCAGGAGATCAGCAGTTACAGAAATACTCAAACCAGCCCATCAGGCAACAACAATCATGACACTGTCGAAATCACTGAGATCACATTTTTTCCCCATTTTGATGGTTGATGTGAACATTAACTGAAGCTCCTGACCTGTATCTGCATGATTTTATGCACTGCACTGCTGCCACACGATTGGCTGATAAAATAATTGCATGAATAAGTAGATGTACAAGTGTACCTAATAAAGTGGCCAGTGAGTGTGTGTGAGTGTGAGTGTGAGTGTGAGTGTGAGTGTGAGTGTGAGTGTGAGTGTGAGTGTGAGTGTGAGTGTGAGTGTGAGTGTGTGAGTGTGAGTGTGAGTGTGTGAGTGTGAGTGTGTGAGTGTGAGTGTGTGAGTGTGAGTGTGTGAGTGTGAGTGTGTGAGTGTGAGTGTGTGAGTGTGTGAGTGTGTGAGTGTGAGTGTGTGTGTGTGAGTGTGTGAGTGTGAGTGTGTGTGTGTGAGTGTGTGTGTGTCTGTGTGTATACAGGGTTGGGAGGGTTACTTTTGAAATGTATTCCACTACAGATTACAGAGTACAAGCTGTAAAATGTAATTTGTAATGTATTTCGTTAGATTACTCAAGGTCAGTAACGTATTCTAAATACTTTGGATTACTTCTTCAGCACTGGTAGATTTTTTCACTTGTTTTGACTATAAAAACTCTGGCAGTACAGTAAGACAAAATACACGTTAAAAATACATTCTCTGAAAAACCAAAATATCTTATGCAGTGTTGTTTCTAAAAAAAGATAAATCTAATTGATCTTGTTTTAAGGATTTTTAGATATTTTTACAGGAAAACAATACAAAATTTATTATCAAGAATACGATTTTTGCACTAATATCAAAGGTCTTACTAGAAAAAAAGAAATTATGATCCAACGTGAATTTTCTTGATAAAAAAAAAGTATGATCGTGCCTGGTAACGTGCATGTAAAATGGCTAGAAATAGCAATAGAAACTTCTATAAATGTTTTCAAACAATTCTTAGACCAACATGGACACAAAGATCAACTTGTCGCGTGTTATAAACTACATTTTTATCATATCGGACAACCTTATTTGTCAATGACCCGTCTGTCAAGCTCCAAAAAAGACAAAAAACTACATAAAAGCACCATAAAAGTAGTTCATGTGAATCATGTCTGTTTTAAGAGTCTTTTCAAAGCTGTATGAGAGTTATATGTTAAGAACAGACCAAAACATTGGTTATTATTCATCTACTTTGTGTTTCACAGAAGATTGATATGAGGGTGAATAAATGATGACAAAATGTTCATTTTTGGGTGAAGTATACCTTTAAAGGTGCACTCAGTTATTTTGAATTTACATTGACACCTGGGAGGGAGGGGGTGAAAACTATTCAAACAATAGTTTTAGTTACCAAAGCAAATGTAGAAGTTCACAATTCACAGTTAGCCATGATTCATTTAATCCATGAGTGAAAGTGTCAAATAACAGGATGGTTACTAAGATTAAGGGAGAAGTATTTGGCTGGTCATGTGACTCTTACATGGCAGCCCCCATGTGCGGACCCTCTTCATGTAGAATAAAACAGCTTTTATAAGGATACTGATATGACTGGTGTCTTCATCTTATGTGAGAGCTCATGATTTTATACACATGTTTTTAGAAGTAAAACTTGTTAAATGAGGAAAAAATTACTGAGTGCAACTTTAAGCATATGTTGTCCTATCTATTCAAATATTCATGTTCTTTATGACATTCAAGACTAAAACCAGTGTTGCAATGCTGTTTTATCATGTTCTTTAAAATGTAATGAAGTACTCTGGATGAGGGAAAGTTTACCATGTATATTTAATGTGTTGTTTGTTGTGTTGTGCATATGTATTCCCTAATCACTAGTCTTGACAGCTCATAGCGCGCGATCTGAACTACAATTTATGTTTTGAAGCTCGCTTGGAGGTTTCAGCAGCTTTCAGACATGTACATGAACCCCACAAATTTCTCTTTGTTTCTCCCAAAGACTCGCTCAGTCTCGCACTAACCCCCAGGTGCTGGACATTGGGGTAAACCCTCAGGACTACAATGCCGAAGAGTGCTTGTCGCCTAACAACTGGGACAAAGCCGAAGCTGAGGCTGCGGACGGCGAGGACGCGTTCGGATTCTGAGAGGCGGTTATGAGGGGGAGGGGCGAGAGTGGAACGAGCTGATGAAACGTCACAAAGGGAATCGCCGTTTGTCTCATTGGCGGAATCTGGTGGCTGTTGCTGGAACTGCATCCAGCATTAAATTAAGAGGTTTAGCAAACCGGACGTGATGACTTATACAAGAGCACAGACAAAAGCAATACAGTAAAGATGTTGTTTCAACTAATGTTGAAATTGTACTTCTTAAATGTTACTTGTTTTTAAAACTTTAATTTTTTCTCCTGTTTTACATGTATGTCTATAAATACAAAATGTATTTATGTATGTATATGACAGTAACCGTATAATATTATTACATTTATTATTTTTATTTTGAGTGCATTTGAGTGCTGGCTTTGCAATTCTGTGCAGTGGAATGTCATAATATAATCCTTGAGATTAGCACATCTTCGGTTAATTTACACTAAAGATTTAAGGAGTGGGTTTGTGTTTTCGTTAGGTGAGGTTTGCTGAGATGGGAAAGTTTTTGTATAAGTCAGTTGTCTGCCCTTAAAAGCATGAAAAAAAGAGGGAATAAAAAGACAGATTGGATGAGTTAGTGAAAATTGGATGAGTGAACCTGACATACCATGATAGAAAAAAACAAATGAAAGGCTGAATATTTATTGATTATTTTTTTACTATTAAAACATATTTTTGCACTCATTTCAGGAGCGCAATTATACAAACATTATTTTTTAGTACAGTGGTAGTACAATGGTTTAGTGATGGTATAAGATACTTCATGGTACTGTGATACTATAAGATACTTGAGTAAAACAGTAATATATCCTTAATGGTAGTATCCATAAAACATTGTATAACTATACTTTTTCCACTGTATATTTTTATGGAAATAACAGTACTTTTGTAAAGGGTTTCTCATATTGCATAAATTCCAAAAATATAACTTTATGATAAGTACAACAATGTGTAACTTTCTAAACTAAAACACTTGTGCATTCACTGATATTGAACACTGCAGTTTTACTTTTGACTGTGATTTAATTGCTGGCCAAAGTAATGCAAGCAGTTCTTTTGTGGTTTACAGTGAAGCTTGTCTGCTCCTGTATTTAGTTTTTTTTTTATTAGGGTCTTTATTAGACATCAGATGTCAAAGGACCGTAACGTTTGTCTCTGTTTGTCTTACTCATTTCGTGTTCATTGTCTTATTTTAAATTAAAGCTCTGTAATAAAAGTGCTGTGTTGATTTCTGTTTGAGTGTAACTTGGACTTTTCCGCCCTCTAGTGGTGAAACCAATGCGGTGCAGTTATAATGTGGACAAGTTTACCAAGATAATATGTAGAATGGCAGTTAGTATGGGTATAAATAATAATTCTCATAATTTAAATTTCCATGGCTTCAATTCAGTTTCTCAGTGTAAATACGAGTGTGTTACTTTTCTCACCACTTGTCAGGTTGACCAATCACAATTCCTTTTTTGTGCCCCTTAGAAAACAGTTATTAATTCGAGACTATTACTCGAAATATTTAATAACTTAATTTCGAGACGTTTTTTTTTTTTTTAAACTGACGCTGCGTCTATGTGCACAATGTTCAAAAACGTCAGTCTAGCGCATGTTTACACAAAAGAACAACTGAAAACAGCTCGGAGGGATGCAAAAACACGTATGGTGTGAACGGCCCCGGGCCATTACTGCGTCTTCCTTTGTTTGGAAAACCGTTAGCCCCGCCCCGTACTCACACCATTGGTTGAGCCAGTGCCCCGTTATTTTTATTTATTTATCTATTTATTTTTTACTCTTTTTTGTGGACATCAATCTACGAATGGCTTACTTATATTTGTATCTGCACATTCAACTGGGATTAAAGAAAATATTTTAACAAATAAAAATTGCACAGAACCTTTTAATTGTCCGCCTCTCAAGCGCCCATTCACCAACTGCTGCCTTCCAGCCAATTAGCAGGAAATACTGGCTAGCTCTCGTGTAACGTAATTAATATTCATGAGCCAAGACTTCGTCATTAAACGCAACCCCAGATAAACTAAAGCTTTATTTTATTTTTGTTATTTAATTTTTTTTTTTTTTTTTTTTAAGTTTTACACGGTCGGTTTTCTTTATCCAAGCACATATTTTAAACTGTGTTGCATCTAAATGCGAAGAAAATGTCCAGAAGGTTTAAAAGAAATCACGTTCTGGGTTCCAGCCAATCACAAGGCGAGTTGTGATTGAGAGGTTATAAATATCAGGTGTGACTCAGAATGTAGTTTTTATCTCAGGCGGCGGTTGATAATGGAGAGTGGAAGCAAATAACATACAAAAACATCGGGCACCAGCAATTTAATCACTGAAGATCAGCACTTTCAGTCACTGAACACTGTTTTCACCAGGTAAACTTGCAAAGCTGCAGTCCACATTCAAAAGGCCACTTTAACCAACAAGTTTAGAAACAAAATTAATATGGTGCAGATACCACCATACTACTGACACTCTTTTTGCCATATATACACAAAAGAAATAGTAAGAGTAAATACTACTTACTACATATTACCCAGCATACAATATACTGTCTACTATTTTGAATAAATTGAATAGTAATACAAATAGTGTGTTAAACAGTATGCAATGTCCAAAGATAAATGTGTCAAGCTGTAGTATTCTCCACCGTGTTACATGAGCTCATCATGTTGCATATTTATCAAATGCCGTGTGTCCACTTATGTAGTTGGAAATTATGCAACTACTGTATTTTGCATTTTTAAGTATTAAGTTTTAAGTATGTCTAAATCCATTCCATACTACTTACCCAGTATGCATACTTAAAGGAATAGTTCACCCAAAAATGAAAATTCTCTCATCATTTACTCACCCTCATGCCATCCCAGATGTGTATCACTTTCTTCTGCTGAACACAAACACAAAAGATTTTTAGATCCATACAGAGCAAGTGAATGGTGGCCAGAACTTTGATGGTCCAAAAAGCAGCAAAAATCCATAACTTCTGAAGTGATATGATAGGTGTGGGTGAGAAACAGATCAATAGTTAAGTCCTTTTTTACCATGTATTCTCCTTGATCAGCAGGTGGCGATATGCATGAAGAAAAGTGGAGATTTATAGTAAAAAAGGACTTCAATATTGATCTGTTTATCACCCACATGTATCATATCGCTTCTGAAGACATGGATTAAACCAGTGGAGTCATATGGATTACTTTTATGCCTTTATGTGCTTTTTGGAGCTTCAAAGTTCTTGCCACCATTCACTTGCATTTTATGAATCTACGGAGCTGAAATATACTTATAAAAATCTTTGTTTGTGTTCAGCAGAAGAAAGAAAGTCCTACACATCTGGGATGGAGTGAGGGTGAGTAAATGATGATAGAATTTTCGTTTTTGGGTGAACTATTCCTTTAAATATGGCAGAAATAGTAAGAGAAGTATGGTAGTTTACTATTCTGAATACAACCTAGATGACCCCTTCCTGTTTCAATAGGAAATAGGTCAACGCATGAAATAAAATGGCCCTCGTGAAGTAAATTCATGAGTCTGTAAAAGTAGTATGTTCATGCACTTTGCTTTAATTTCTCTCTCCTTCCAGGATAAAACTGACAGAACACTCCTCCTTCCTCTCCCGTTCCTAATTCAGTAAAACAACAACAACAGTATACTACAAAAATAACAATGACGGATGAAAAGGAGGACATTAAAAGTTCAAAATGGCATGAGTGGTCCATTTTTCCGCACTTGAGGCCTCTGTCGATTTACTCCCAAATGATCTGTGAGCAGTTGTACAATTACAGCAGCCCTTGTGACATTAAAGTTCTTATTACTAATCAGGAATGTAGTAAGAGTAAGAGACCGCGGGATGATTCATGTCTGGATGAGACCTATGAGACGCCATTGAAAAAAAAGTGCGTTTTTAGGCCATGCTCCCCAGATCAGGGCTGTATTGTAGAATCATTGGACTTCTTGAGTGGAGTCCAAGGATCGACACCATTACAGGTCCTAAGAGTATCGAAGGATTTGGTGCCACCTCGTGTCAAAGGTCATTCAACCTGTGACCTCAGTCGTGTCAACCCCTCTGTCCAAATGCCTGCTAAACCGGTTGGAACCGGAACGGGAGATCCTTCCCTGATTCCAGTTCTAAGCTGGGATAAAGAATTACCTTTTTTCTACCTGTCTTTGAACTTTGATGTTTGTAGTTCTATTAATGTTTCCTTTACTGGCTCTGAGGGCAGTGGGAAGGGGTACATTAGGGAGGACTCGCATAAACATATCCCAGTCCATAAATCGAAATGTCAAAACGTGCCCCCAGAGAAGGACGTCTCGGAGACTGTTGCCTCGTCAAAAGAGGAAGAGGGAGTGTCAGTCAGTGCACTGGTGACGTCGAATTTGGAGGTGACTGTTTTGGGTGAAGACGGAACTGTAGAAACAACTTTTGAGCGATCTCTACCTCTTCAAGTGCAGGTTTGAAGTCTGTCTTTTATGTGTAACATTGTTACTGTTTTATTGTCTCATACATGGAACTTAAATGAGCATAAAACAAGATGTTTCTAATGCAAACATTTTCTGCCAATCTTCTCCCACATTAAAAGAAAAAAAAAAATGTTTACTCGCATTCATGTCGTTCCAAAATGTTTCTCTGGAACACAGAATTTTTACGCTGCTCTTTTTCCTACAGTGACAAAAGGATAGAAAACACTGTAAAAGAAACATAAAAGTAGTCCTTAAATGTCCATACTACTTTTATGGTGTTTTTCATGCCTATTTTGGAGATGTTGTTGTTAGGGCTTGGTAAAAATATTTTACGCAATCTTCATTAGAATGATCCGAAATATCGGTTCTTCTAATCCCAAGATCAATCTTTTACTCTATGTGTAACCCTCTACAATCCGAGAACATCACTTATATGACCAAATGCATATGTGACTAAATTCTTTGCTATGTGACTAAAAATGTCTGTGATTAGCCACTGGTTGGTAAATTTTTAGATTTCACTTGCTAGTTATTGAGTAGTATATTGGCGACTAAGTTTAACACTGAGATCCTTTCACTGCGTGTTCAGAGTAAAAGTTTGGCTTGACTCATTTCGTGCAAAGTGTGTCCAAAGACGAGATCCATGCAATCCATTTGAACAATCATTGAATAATGTTGTTTTTAATATCCTTAGTATATAACCATTGTCTTGTTGATTCACCCAGTTGTTCGATGATGGACTGCTTCCTTGACATTCTCATGTAAAACCCTTAATACACTAATGAATTCATTGTTCCCTCATTGACTGCAAGCTATCCAGGCCCTGATGTAGCAATGCAGTCCCAAACTATGATGCGTCCTCCACCATGCTTCAGAGTTGGGATTAGGTGTTGGTGTGCAGTGCCAAAAAGTTACATTTTGTTCCATCTGTCCACAGAACATTATTCCGCAAGCTTTGTGGAGCATCAAGGTGGTCTTTTGCAAACTTGAGACATGCAGAAATGTTTTGTTTGGAGAGCAGTGGTTTGCTCCGTGGTGTCCTCCCATAAACACCATTCTTGTTCTGTGTTTTCAAGTTCAAGAGATATCTGCAGATCTTTTGCGGTTACCTTTGGGTTCTTTTTCACTTCCTGCAGAATTGCACGTTGTACTCTTGGGGTGAACTGTGCAGGACGCTCACACCTAGGCAAACTAGCAACAGTGCTGAATTTCCTACATTTGTAGACAATTTGTCATAATGTGGATTGGTGAACATCCAGGTCTTTTAGAAATGTTTTGTAGCCTTTTTTTCAGCTTCACACATCTCTACAATTCTTTTTCTAAGGTCCTCTGACATTTTTTTTATTTTTTTTATCAGAGCATGGTTCACAGGCTTCTTGAGAAGTTTAGACTGTGTCAGTACCCAGACTGTACTGTTTTTATACAGCAGGGCACCTCTAAAATCCACACCTACAATTTCAGCACATTGACTGGAACACCTCCTGCCAATTAACTTTTTTAGAAGTCAGAAGCCCAGAGGTTCACATACGTTTTCAACCCTAGACTATGAATGATTAAACTGTATATTCAGTATTAACAAGAACAAGTGCATTATTTGTCTGTCATTATTAAAGCAGATTGTGTTTGTATATTATTTGGACTTAGGTGAAGATCAGACCACATTTTATGAATAATTAATGCAGGTAATTCCAAAGGGTTCACATACTTTTTCTTGCCACTGTATATACAATATAATAGATGCAATTTCAAGACATCATATTTATTGATAAATACATGAAATTTGTACATTTAAAAAAAGCTAAAATGTGACCAAAATGATGAAAAACTTATGATAAAAGAACATTTGTTAATTTATTTCTAAATAAATACATTTGTTAAAGCTCTTAGTTGTTGAGAGAATTTCTTTCATATGTAAGCAAAATGGTCATTATAACTAAAATATACCCAAATGAATCAGAATTGAATCGAATTGGAATCAAAATGAGTCAAGAGCTTGTGAATCAAAATCAAATCAGTACATCAATACCCAAGCCTACTTGTTTTATACAAAAAAAGAAAAGTGTACATTCTTCAAATCTTATCCTTTTTTGTTGGAAAAGAGCTTTCAGTTTTAAGAAGTATATCAGTTTGAGTAAATAATGAGCACATTTTCATTTTTGGATGAACCATTCCTTTAAATATCAAGCTTCCGTGAACTTTTACAGGATTTTACAATTTGTTGTCAGAAGTTGCTCGACTTCTCTGTGGCATTTGGTCGTCTCTCAGTCTCGTTCTTTTCATGATCTCTGTTACTGTTAAATTGCCCCTGTACCCCACTGAGCAGATCAAATCTAAAGTGGTTGTCCCATAGACCACAAAGACCAGTGATACCCAGTCAGAGAGGGAGCAAGAGAGTGATTTTGACAAGAAAACCCACAATTCAGCAAAGCGGTAAAGCACATCATTACACATTATACTGGATGTAAAAAAATTTTTTGAATACACTAATCATCCTCCTGCGGGCGCCCTCTGTAAGGGTCATCAATTTATGCCATTATTCACTCACACATTATTCTCAAAGATACCTGTAATCAAGATAGGAAAGTATTTAAAGGGATGGTTCACCCAAACATGAAATTTCTGTCATCATTTACTTACCCTCATGTTGTTCTAAAAATCCATAAGACTTAACTACTTATGTGGAACACAAATGTTAGATAGAAAGACCAGTCACCATTCAGATTAATTGCATGGATAAAAGATACAATGAAAATGAATGGTGACCAAGTGCCTGTCACTTGCTTTTGTGTTCCACGTAAGAAAGTCATACAGGTTTGGAACAACATGAGGGTGAGTAAATGATGACAGAACTTTTTTGGGTGAACTATCAATTCAATATTTACAATATTTAAATGTAGTTAAACATTGTCCAAAATATATATATTTAAAAAAAAAAAAAAAAAAATCTTGATACAGTTTACAAAAAGATCCCTGATAGGAATATACAAACTAAGGCATTATTTTCAAGGGAGGCAAAACCTTTTCTTCTTGTGTTGCTGCTTTACGCACTTTTTGATATCATGTTTTGTAATATTGTTCTGTTTTATGTTTGTTCTGTGTTTTTGTGGAGCCATTGCCTCCTTTAAGAATTTACTTTTGTGTGTGTGTGTGTGTGTTTGTGTGTATTTGTGTACTGCGTGCAGGCCTATAGTGTTTCCTAGTGAAGAGGAATAGGAGAAGCACAAAAGGTCTTATGTGGACTCTGTTAAAAAAACACACGATGGAGTGCAATGGACCAGGAAATGGTACCAAATGTTACTCAATACTGTATGATTTCTGTGCAGTTCAAGGTGAAATGTGTAATTTCTCCACCACTAGAGTGGTTTTCTTGTTTTTTATATCAAAATGACGGACAACATTTTAAATTATCCGTTGACGTTTGTAAAATTCAGTAAATGTTCAGTTAACGCAACGCTGTTGGCTGTAACCTTTTAACCTGCAGTACAGAGAAAGCAGTCTGCTCATTTAAGGAAGTTCTGAAACTGCTATTTTTCGCGGTTTTAACTGGGGAATAAAAGGATCAGGGAAAGAACGTTGTGGTAAGCAATAGTAAAGGGTGGGAGAGAGATTAACAGGATGCCTGTTGTGGGTACACGAATGCTCAAATAGATAGAAACCGTTATGCTGAGAAGTCCCTGTTGGACTTTGGACTCGGAAGACCGAGGCTCGAGACCAGCCTAACTAGCAAGCTGACACCTGAGATGAAAGTGTCATAGAAGTATCACAAGATGACATGGTTGCTTCAGAAAATGTGCTTTCATGCCACATTTGCTTTTTGGACAATATCGGTTAGGTTTAGGTGTTAGTTTAGGGTAAGGATGTCTGTTTTGTTCACCTCTCAATTGCTTTTAGGACACTATTGGTTAGGGTTAGGTTAAAGTTTTAGGTTAGGGAGGTACATTTGACTCCTTATATAATATTTACCTTTAAAACCTTGTCTGATTATGACACCATTTCACTTGCTTTTGGCGCCCCTCGTTGGACATTTCACTGGAAAACTGCAGCAAAACATGTAATGAAGCACAATTTCGTTTTGCAACAATGTTGCCACGGTCACATAATTTTCATGAGATCAGGCTGGCAAAAACAGTTCTCAATTACCGATGTCATTGTAAATATGCACTATTCGCAATTATCCATGATTAATTTATTCTGAGTGCAAGTGAAAGCATCAAATTACAGGGGATTATTGAGATAAAGCGAGTAATATTTAGCTGCTCATATGATCTCAAGTCAGTACTCCTGTGCATCCAGCAGCATATATGGAGAATAAAGCATTTTTTTCTCTAAGACTGATATGACTAGAGGCTTTATCTTTTGTGTGTAATTTTGAAATAAGCATATTTTTCAAAGATATTAGGGCTGGGTATTGATATGGATTTCCTGATTCCATTTCTAATTCACAAGCTCGCATTTCAATCTTATTCGATTCTGATTCATTTGGGTATATTCAAAGTCTTTTTAGCAAGCTAGCTCACTGGCAGCCATCTTTGGAAATCTCCCGGGAAGCTAAATTCAGTCATGAAAGTGCAGCTCATATCTACTTGAATCGGGAAAGTCTGAAATCTATAAAACGGTAGGTCAAGATTACGATCAAAGAACATATTTCAAATCAGCAGTAAAATCTGACAACACTGGTCTCATAAATTGAGCTTCTTTAACTTAAAAAAAAAAAAATGTCCTGGCCTGTATGGCTAATGCGCATGCTTGTTCTCGAGTTGATTGACAGGCAGTGTCTGAATCTAAAAGGTGACTGGCTCTTTTACCTGTAAGGCGGGACTTCCTTTCTACATCTGTTAACCGTAAGGCGATCCAGTTTCTTCCATTAATTTTAATAGAAGTGGCCCGTCTCTGCTAAATAGTCTTTGATATATTTCAGTTAAAATTATCCTATTTGCTTACATATAATAGAAATTCACTCTCAGCAATAGCTGTTTATTAAACAGCAGACCTTCTTACTCGGATGCATGTTTTGTTGCATGTTTATTTTTGACATGCGTAATTTTTACTATTTACAGTACAAGTATTTACATTGATTTGTAGAACACATGCTAAAACGGTACTGTCTCTTTAAAAAAAAAAAGAAAAGTGTTTTGGTTGAGCGCATATTAACGAGAGTAAAGTTGCACGTTGTCTTTACCGCATCCCTGCTGTGTCTGATTAGAATGAAATGTTTCTATTTTTGTTGTTTTTGATCAACAACTGACTGTAAAGAACAGAAAGGATATTAAAAACGACATTATTCAATGACAAATGGATTGCATGGATCTCGTCTTTGGACGCACATTACAGGAAACGAGTCAAACCAAACCTTTACATCTCAGTATATTGTGTCCTTTGATTGCTTTTGTTCATCTGTTACATCTATTTACTTAAAGCAGTTTTTATAATGTAACATTATACATTCTAAATTAAACAATTTGCTAAAGATGTCTATCTCTACATTCCCCCCTCCCCCCATACAGCAAGCTAGCCATCGCTTAATTACACACACACACACACACACACACACACACACACACACACACACACACATTATACTGTATATATAATATTTGTATACACTGGGGGCCAAAAGTTTGGAATAATGTACAGATTTTGCTCTTGTGGAAAGATATTCGTACTTTTATTCATCAAAGTGGCATTCAACTGATCACAATGTATAGTCAGGACATTAATAACGTGAAAAATCACTATTACAATTTAAAACTACTTCAAAGAGTTCTCATCAAAAAATCCTCCACACGCAGCAATGACAGCTTTGCAGATTCTTGGCATTCTAGTCAGTTTGTCCAGATACTCAGGTGACATTTCACCCCACACTTTCTGTAGCACTTGCCATAGATGTGTCTGTCTTGTCGGACACTTCTCACGCATCTATCCATGATTTTGGGGAGCTAAGGTGGAGGGAGAGGGAGCCTGTGGTACATTAACAGAAGCCACATGATCACTGTTAGAGACACCAGCAGGCTTCTTTATGGGCACCAAAATCCTATGCATTACACAAAAATATTTTATTACTGCTATTGCTCGTGTGACCATCTCTGTTCCAAAGCAGTGAAGCCGGCCACCTCATAAATGTAGTGTTGTTGCTTTCGGCCAATGACAGAAGAAAAATACTACAGATTTCTGATACTATTCCATGCTTGAAATCATGATCTCCGAGGAGACTGTAAATGTCAAGATTTTTTGGTGAAAAATTAGTTATATTTTGGTCAGTTCTCACCCAAAATCGACTGGATCATTTTAGAAGACATGGATTAAACCACTAGAATCTTATGGATTGCTTTTATGCTGCCTTTATGTGCTTTTTCTGAGCTTCAAAGTTTGGTCACCATTCACTTGCATTGTATGAACCTACAGAGCTGAGATATTATAATAAAAATCTTAATTTGTGTTTTGCAGTAAAAAGAAAGTCATACAAATCTGGGATGGTATGAGGTTGAGTAAATGATGATAGAATTTTCATTTTTGGGTGAACTATTCCTTTAACGACCTCAAAACCATTCTGCTGTTCCTCTCCGAGACAGAAGGGAGCAGCACAATTAATCTTTAGTCATGCTGCCACTCTTAAAAGAAGTAGAAAGCATGAGAAGTCTTTCTGACATGGAAATGCTCTTTTTAAAGATTAAAGTAAGTGCTTTAAAATGAAAGTTGGCCACTTAGTTTCTGATCGAGTCTGCAACTTTTTTCCAAACTTTGAGTAAGTTAATTTATTGTAATAGCTTGGGTAAAAACGTGGCTTTGAACTTTTAAGTATATATATATATATAATACTCCATGTAGCCTCTCAGTTCATATGAAATCATAGAACATGCATGTATGATAGTAACCACAATAAGTAGAAAAGCGTAATAATATGGAATATAATTTAGTAATATGCACTATTGGAGGTCATGCCAATCAAAACCAAGCAAATATTTAATGACCACAATGCCCAATTCTAAGTAGAATTGACTTAATTACTCCAGAGGGGCATGTTTATTGAACCACATCATAAAAAACAAAAAGGACAAAATGATCATAAATCTTGAGGTTGGCCAAATGAAAGCAATAGATATATTTATTTATAAATATACCTATGAGAGCATGTTCTTCAAGATATGCTTATTTTTTGCTAATTCTCATAAATGACCTCATTTGTGTACACAAATTGAGTATATCTGAATGCTGCTGACGTCTCTGTTTTTCTCTCTAGCTGATGGCGTAGCATCCTGACTAACAATATGAAGCGTGTGATTAAAAAGAAGCAGCCCGATTTTGAATGTGACTCTTTTGTTGGGGTTCCAGGGTCCAAGGCCAAGAAGAGGCCAAGACCCACCAAAGTGTACCAGGGTGTAGAAATTTTGGTGCTAAACCAAATGGGGAGATCAGTTGGGCGATTTTGCCGTAGGCTGAATTACAAAAAGAAATGTATTCAGGTGTCTGACATTACCCTTCTAAATACTGATATAAACACCGAACCATCTGTCTCTCATCCCTCGAACAGCCGTGAGACTCGTGGTAAAAAATTCAGCTGTAAACTCTGTGGCGTGAAGTACTGCCGCAAAGGGAACCTGGTGTCTCACATGCGAATACACACAGGAGAGACTCCGTACTGCTGTGAACTGTGTGGAAAAGCGTTCCGGCGTTCAGACTGGCTTAAATTGCACATGCAAATCCACATGGGTAAGAAACAGCCGAGGCCTAAGCGCTTCATTTGCGATCAGTGTGGGATGAAGTTTGATTGCTCTGCTGCACTCCAAAGTCATATATGGAAACACAGAGGTGAGAGACCACTTCCTTGTGTGCTCTGTGAGAAGACATTCTACAGTCTGGGCACTCTTAGACGGCACAAAAAAGAATGTCACTCTGCAGAAAGCAGACGGTTCTCTTGCTCCATGTGTGGACACATCTTTAAACGCCTTCATGCGCTTCAGAAACACACACGGATTCACACTGGAGAGAGACCTTACTCCTGTTCACAGTGCGGAAAATGTTATCGTCATCAGTACACACTGTTTATGCATAATAAACTGCACTCATGCAATGGTTGATGTGATGCACCAAATTTAACAACTTTTTACCATATGCAAAACAGTACCTTTGACAGCGAAATCTCTGTAAATAAAGAGAGAGATTGCATAAGTGGATCCATTTGGCAGTAATAACCTGCGGTTGTGGGATTCAGATTTAATAGTTCTATGGAAGTTTAAGGAAGGCCAAATTATCTTATAATGTTCCTAGTGTTACTTGTCATAATTGCATTTTAACTAGTAAGAATTCCAATTACAGAACTCTAAAACTGAATATTCACTTGTCATATGTTTCCATTGACTCCCATTCGTTTTTAATTACAAAGCTCTACAATTAAATTTTAACTAGTAAGAATTTCAATGGACCCATTTCACACGTCCACGTTCGTGAAGCGGAAGTCGTCATAGTTGGCAAAACTTGAATGGCGGTGAATGGGGGACCACAGCAAATGTAATGTTTGCTTACATGTTTGCTCCAACAGCAAAAAAATAAATAAATTTTTTTTTTTTTAAATCAACTATTACGCTTTCACATCTGTGCAAAAAAAAAAAATCAAAATATACAGCAGTAAGAAGAGAAACTTTTTTTTTTTCTGTCACTCCCTCATGTTTATATATTATATTATGTATTATTATAAATTTATTAAAATCATATATATATATATATATTTAGGGTATTTCACATTAGGCACATCTTATACTGTAGAGCTCTCTAATTAAAATATTATTAGTACAACTACAATTACAATGAGTAATGCTAGGTGCATTAAACGCTAAATCAGCTTGCCATAAAAGTTCACGTTTTTTCCAACTGATAGGTGATAGATTAGTTTTTGCCAGTAAAAATGAATTTGACATGTGTTATTGAATTTCTACCAATAAAGATATGAAAAACAAAACAGATAATGATTTTTTTCTGAACAGAAAAGCAAAGAATCTTCAAAGAACATCTCATCTCTCACACAATTTTATACCATTCAGTCATAATGTTAATATTCAACATAATGTCATCTTGACCCATCTCTATCAATGTTTATGTGACTATATGTTCCTAATACATGTTGAGAAATTGAAAACCCTCTCTGGAATTCTCTAAACTGAAACACAAGAGATCTGATTTGCATGCAGATTTGATTCATAGTCTGTTTCCTGTACAAACCACTGGTCACGTTAACTCTTAATCTCATATCTCAAGAAAAAGTCATGAAATAAATCAAGTGCAAAGGTAAAATAGTTAATGAAACATAAATGTTGAATTAAAAATCAAAACACAATGCGGTAACATGCACTGTCTAACTAAAAATAAGCCCTATTCTGTAAATTATATAACAAACAAGCAAATATTTAAAGGTGAAGTGTTTAAGTTCTGTGCCACCAAACGGAATTGCAAAAATAGTTTCCAAACAGTTTTCTGAGTATTTATTGCTGTTGATCAAATAAACACATAGTCCAACCCCCAACTCACACCACTGGTTGAGTCAATATTGTTGTATCAACAGGCCGCTCAAAACAAATATTTATAGCACCGTATAATAATAGTAATATATAAAAAATAATAATGTATGTGGTAATTACAGCTAGTTACTGTACAACTGATATATTTACAGTAATATACCTCAGCTACCAATTACAGTTTTCCGCCCCTTTATTACAGCTAGTTTAGTAAAGAGGAAACAGGAAAACATGCAGTAGGGAGAATAGATGTGGGTTAGGATTAGGAAATGACCTTGAGTTGGACTGGAATTTGGGTCGCACACTAAATCACCACCATACACACAGCTCACTGGTATGGATGAATTATGTGCCATTGGGATTTGAACTTGAATTTTAGGACTTGAATTTGAACATGTTAACGTGATCTTGAATTACTTAAAACCTGAAATTCAAATGTATGTGGCACGAATTCAGATTATTTTTTTAATACACTGATTCAGGTTTTATATTCAGATTTGGGTAAATTTGACAATGACTCAGGAAGAGCAATTGTGCCTGTATGTAATCAAACTCCTTCTTGATCAATCACAGCATAGCTCACAGTTCACAGATCTTCCTGGTGCCAGATGGGCTGGTTTGAGTATTTCTGTAACTGCTGATCTCCTGGGATTTTCATGCACAACAGTCTCTAGAATTTACTCAGAATGGTGCCAAAAACAAAAAACATCCACTGAGCGGCAGTTCTGCAGATTGAAATGTCTTGTTAATGAGAGATGTCAACGGAGAATGGCCAGACTGGTTTGAACTGAAAAAGTCTACGGTAATTCAGATAACCACTCTGTACAATTGTAGTGAGAAGAATATCATCTCAAGATACTTATCCTGAAATGCGGGTTGCCGCTGTTTTTGGTGGCATGAGGGGGACCTACACAATATTAGGCAGGTGATTTTAATGTTGTGGCTGATCGGTGTATATATATATATTATGTATATATATATATATATATATATATATATATATACACTGGCAGCCAAAAGTGTGGAATAATGTACAGATTTTGCTCTTATGGAAAGAAATTGGTACTTTTATTCACCAAAGTGGCATTCAGCTGATCACAATGTATAGTCAGGACATTAATAACGTGAAAAATTACTATTACAATTTGAATTTTTTTTTGCAGAACTTCTTAAACTACTTCAAAGAGTTCTCATCAAAAAATCCTCCATGTGCAGCAATGACAACTTTGCAGATCCTTGGCATTCTAGCTGTCAGTTTGTCCAGATACTCAGGTGACATTTCACTCCACACTTCCTGTAGCACTTGCCATAGATGTGGCTGTCTTGTCGGGCACTTCTCACGCACCTTACAGTCTAGCTGATCCCACAAAAGCTCAATGGGGTTAAGATCCATAATACTCTTTTCCAATTATCTGTCGTCCAATGTCTGTGTTTCTTTGCCCACTCTAACCTTTTCTTTTTGTTTTTCTGTTTCAAAAGTGGCTTTTTCTTTGCAATTCTTCCCATAAGGCCTGCACCCCTGAGTCTTCTCTTTACTGTTGTACATGAAACTGGTGTTGAGTGGGTAGAATTCAATGAAGCTGTCAGCTGAGGACATGTGTGGCGTCTATTTCTCAAACTAGAGTCTCTGATGTACTTATCCTCTTGTTGAGTTGTATATCTGGGCCTTCCACATCTCTTTCTGTCCTTGTTAGAGTCAGTTGTCCTTTGTCTTTGAAGACTGTAGTGTACACCTTTGTATGAAATCTTCATTCCTCAAAACAATGATTGACTGATGAGTTTCTAGAGAAAGCAGTTTCTTTTTTGCCATTTTTGACCTAATATTGGACTTAAGACATGCCAGTCTATTGCATACTGTGGCAACTCAAAAACAAACACAAAGACAATGTTAAGCTTCATTTAATGAACCAAATAACTTTCAACTGTGTTTAATATAATGGCAAGTGATTTTCTAGTACCAAATTAGCAATTAGCATGATTACTCCAGGATAAGGTGTTGGAGTGATGGCTGCTGTCTAGATTTAATCAAAAATGACTTTTTTCAAATAGTGATGGTGCTGTTTTTTACATCAGCAATGTCCTGACTATACTTTGTGACCAGTTCAATGCCACTTTGTTGAATTAAAGTACCAATTTCCTTCCGAAACAGCAAAATCTGTACATTATTCCAAACTTTTGGCCGCCATTGTATACCCTCCTAAGACCCTAGCCTGAATTTTGTGTGCATTTTCTATTTCCCTTTTTGATTTGTAACTAGTAGCACCTTATGAACATGCAAAAAAAAAAAAAAGATTTTCTTTTAATCAAATTGTTTATTATGTTTCCAGGAGTATTGATTATTTATGTTTTTGAACGTTACAGACATTACAGCTGATTTTCTGTAAAGCTGCTTTGGAACAACGTGTATTGTGAAAAGCACAAATAAGAATTATTTGACTCGGTTTGACTTTTATGTTACAATGTTTTTGTTTTGTTTTTTACTTTGGCAACAAAATCTGAATGTTCTCTCTTTGCACTGTCAAACAAGTTATGGCCAGTGCTGAAGCATTTTACCAATCAGAAATTAGCATAAATAGTTCTGATTCAAAGTATTGGCCAGCATCATCCAATCACAATCATGTTAAAATAAAACTATACATTATATATTCTGAAACTATGTACTGATTATCATTGTCCCATGTCTGCCAAACATGTTGAGTGGTCCAAACATCATCTGCAGCCTGAAACTGAACTTTTGGTTAGAGTTTAGGAGTGAATGCACTGCATAAGAAAGCTATAGGATGCTCCCTTGCTCCCTTGCTCCCTATTTAGTGAATGACGTAACCTCCAGTGTGCTGTCTGTCTGCACTGGTCTCAGAACAGTTCAAAATGCACCGTATTTTCATCCATATAACTCCATATAAAGCCTCTGAAAGCAAACATTTTCAGCATTTGGATGGACCCATTGATTCTCAATGTTATAATGCACAGTAAACATTGAATTCTTAAGGAAAAATAGCGCTAAAATAAACAAAAGTGTACAATGTGTTTAGCAGCATGGCGTTTTGTGATAAACCGCTCAAATTTTAAAAATGTCATATCGGATAAAACTAAAGACTATTGTCACATGACTCAGTACGTTGAAAGTTCAATCCTTTACTGACAGCCCAGAGTCTTCTGAACTGAGATCAGTCAATTTAAATGAATTTAAATTTTGCATTGCTTATTCATCTTATTCAGCCCTGCCCCTTTTCCGTGTTCAGTTCTTCCTCATTTTGTCATTTAAATTCCTGTTTGTATTGAAGCTACTGAGAAGAGTCGATCAAAATGTATAACGTGTGGGAGAACAGAAAGTATTAAGAGTTGATGGTGTGAGTCTACACCAATCTTTTACAACGTGAAAATGCTCGTGAGGTGTTTTTTCTGTCACTCTAAATGTTCCTTTTTTCTGACACCTGCTGTGGTAAGTTGGACCTGGCAGATCACATTCGGACACACTGCACTTTTTAATGATAAAAGTGTTTTATTGTTATCTGTGTAATTCTGCTTAATTTTTAGGTTTCAACTTGTTAATAATTTGTGTTAAAATGTGTAGTTGACATGAAATTTCCAACAGTGACAGCTCCTATTATTACACATGCAAGTTTAAAGAACATTAAACATTAAAGAAAATTACAATTGTATTTTTTTTAATTAATTTGTCACCCTAAATTTTTAAGAGGCTCAAATATGATTAAAATAGTTGTAAACGGAATATAAAATAAAACATACTTTCACATGTCTACGTGTGTATGTGTGTGTGTAACACTCAAAAAACTATAACACAGTGGGTGAATGACACGAGAAGGTGGTCAGAGGTGTCGTGCAGAGATATTTTTAATGACTTTGTGTTGTCTCTTGGAGTTTCATGAGCGCGGAGGAATATCAGTACGTCTACAGCCTAAAGGTAAGATCTTGTGCGTTTATGAATGAAGTAATCTTGTTTTAAAACCTCCCCGCTCTGCTTCCAGTTGTTATGACATCCCCTGAACACATTAAAATACTCATGATAGCTTTTGACAACTCTATAACCTGTAAATCCACTTCACTAGCTAATTACACTTTGACATCAACACCATAGACCGGAAGTTCAGATCAATTTTTTTCAAGATAGCGGAGCACTAGATTCTCAGGTGCATAAGGTCAATAGCGAAGCCACAATACAACGTCCCCGCATGTGTGCGTGGGGTCGCATGAGGATACACTGCTTGTGCATTCATAAATACAGTGTGTTGTTGAAAAACTTAAGAAAACACAGACAATAGAAGTCTTACCTGAACAGGTGAGTCCCACAGCATTAGCATGTGTAAAGTCCTGCTCATCTCTGTCTGAGTTGGTGCAGTTAAGAAGAAGACTCTCTGTACCTTCACACTAGGGCTGCTTGATTATGGAAAAAATCATAATCATAATTATTTTGGTCAATATTGAGATCACGATTATTTAACACAATTACTCATTGACTTTGGAAACATCATGCATTTATTTAACTTTTCAAAAAAACTTGTCTTTTTAACAGTGGATTTCCTTGAACTTGAAATGTAAGCTACACTGGGGGGGGGGATATTGTCATATGATAATTATTTTATGTTACGTATGGTAGTCAAATAAAGGAAAGCCTCCATCGCCATCATTTACAGCAGGGGTGCTCACACTTCTATGGAATGAGATCTACTTTTTTCATCATGTTACTGCAGCAAGATCTACCATGTACAATAAAGGCTAATTGGCTATACAGTATCACAATACCAAAATTTCAGTAGTCGGTAGTGAAATTTGACGATTCTCAATACCAGCTTCAAAACCACAACAAATTATAACACTAACTAATATGTTAATTATGGAAGAATGGTTTCAAGCTCTTAAGTAATTATTCAAGTAAACAGTCAGTAAAAAAAATAACAATAAAAAACAGCAGTTAATAGAAATTGGTTAAAAATAATAGAACAAAAAATAAAAATTCAGTGCTTTTTTTTAACAGCTTTAAAAGTTTTTAACAGCAGTATCAAGTATTCAAGGAAACATTCAGAATGAAATGCAACATAAAATTACTACTGGTCTTCACTGTATGATTATAATACCATAATACTTTTTTAAAGCTACTAAAGTTACTCAGTCAAGAACAGTGAGTGTTTTCTCGTTTTGGTTGTTTGATTATTATAATGACACACCAGTCAGCAGCAGGTCTATTACATTTACATTTATGCATTTGGCAGACACTTTTATCCAAAGTGACTTACAGTGCACTTATTACAGGGACAATCCCCCAGAGCAAATTGGAGTTAAGTGCCTTGCTCAAGGACACAATGGTGGTGGCTATGGGGATTGAACCGGCAACCTTCTGATTACCAGTTATGTGCTCAACCTCGCAGCTCCTATCCTGAGGTCACCAGAACCGGCTGGATCCAGCTCCATTCCTGCTTTGTGTTGCACTCCACTGCTACGTGTCTCTGAGTGATGATGACTAAATGCAGCCGGTGCCAGCCAAACATCACTACCGTCTATTACGATGGACTTCAGAGGATGAACTGATGCCAACTCCATCCATAAGATATGGGATACATCATATGCCATTGCCTGAACCTTGGACTTAGGATAGACCTCACCTCACATAGACTATCAATTAATTGCCAACTAAATCCTTCATCAGCCAAATAACAAAGGACAATGCATCTATGTGAACTTCTGCAGTTAATCCAACTTCAAAGACATTAGTCATTAATCTTACAGTTCTTACAAAATCTTTGTTTAAACACTGACCCTTAACACTTACTTAGTTTAATAATTTTAAACCATGACTTGCACTATACATAAGTAATATTGGCATTATATTCATGCTGGTTAACCAGAGGGGAACTGGCCCCCACAGTGAGCCTGGTTTTCCCCCAAGGTTATTTTTCTCCGTTAACCAACATCTTATGGAGTTTTGTGTTCCTTGACACAGTCACCTTCTGCTTGCTCGCTGGGTTTCTAAATACAATTATTATTTAATTACTTATTTTTAAACACAGTTCACAATCTTATTTTATCGAACTACACAAGATGACTCTAAGACTTCTATGTTGAATTTGTATTTGTCATATTGTTATGTATGAAATAAACAATATCAAGAAATATCATTGAGTGTGTTTACATGCATACCAGTATGCTGACGTTTACATGAGACTCAAAATCATCGGGTCATTCTTTGCTTTCGATGTCAGAATGTAAACAGGCATACGTACAACACTTGAGCACATTGGATAAGCAGGTAAGAATGTTGATAAAGGTGTTTACATGCAGAGCTGATAAAGGAAAGCAGTTTAAGGCATTAACATGACCTTTCATGTTGTTGGCTTATTAAGCGTCTGAAATACATTGCGTAACTTAAAGCATTTGCCAAACAATTTTTGATAATTTTGAACTGTCTGACCACTCCAAAACACTGTTATCCAAGTCAAAACATCTGAACCTGAGTCAACTAAAATGATGATGCAACAATGCATGCTTCAGACTTATCATTGTTTATAATCTTCCTTGCATACATTACAATCTAGGAATGTGACTATGTTGCATTTTTCAGGATTTGTGTATACAGACTGCATTAAATTAGATTTTGTTTAGAAAAGCAGTGGAGATCTGAAGCCAGAATGCTGTCTTGTGGGCTTGCTGATGGACCACAGGCAGATTGTAGGAAAGGTCCACAGATATAGGTGCTGTCTGGAACCGGGTCCTTATACACAGAGATCCCACAACCTTGTGATAGTTTTATCTGCATTATTTATAGCTTAAAGGAATAGTTCACCCAAAAATGAAAATTCAGTCCGATCTCAATGTCTAACATAACCTTATGATTGTTTTGTTTTTTGTCTGTTGGATAAAAAACACAATAAATATATAATAAATGTAGTATATATGACTCATGTGCTATATTCCAAGTCATCTGACTCCATACAAAAACTTTATCAGAGGTATAGACTGATATGTTAACTGATAATTTCCCTCTCTGTAGTAGCTTACAAATTCCATTTGCACTTGCATTCAGATTCAAATATGACACCTTTAGATGTGCCATGTTTAACATCATTGACGGCACTGGTTCTCGTTCTTGTGTTGTAACTCAACATAATGTAATCATTTTCAGTGAATAACAACTTAAAAAAAAAAAAAAAAGCTTCAGAAAACTAAAAGTAATAACAAATAACAATAATCATTTTTTTAAGTGAACTGGTGCCTATTTCGTTATTTTAAATGTATTGACATTAATGTAAAACATAATTGGTGAAATAATAGCTTGAAAAAAGCAACAGGAGACACAAAGCTTTAAGCATTTGCAATAATCCACAAGTGAAACATGAACATTGCATATGAGCTTTCAATGGAGAAGATAAACAAATGATAAACCTATCATGCATGTGTGTATGTATATGTATATGTGTATGTGTATGTGTATGTGTATGTGTATATATATGTATATGTGTAAATCTTAGGAGTCTTCTCCTAAAATGGAAGTTTTGAAAATGAACGTCTTGAGGATCATGCTATTGAGGAGTGGCTTCATAAGTCTCATTAAACAGTTTCAGATTTGTAGTTATTCATTCAGAATCATCAGGCTGGACTTGTCGCTTCTGTGCTGTGTGTAAGTTTACCTCCTTACTCTGTTCATTTCTAATACTGAGAGCATAGATCTCCTCTATCTACATGGACAATCTTAACAAAGAGAGCATTTTACTATGATTCAGAGCACTCCTAAATTCCAATAAAAAAATAATTTGATTGTAGAGATGACTGAAATTTTTATTAAGGGTGCTTACAGAAATGATAACCTACGATTTCTTTTAATGTTTGTTTGGTAAAGAAAAGTGCAAATATAGTGCGTGATTCCATGTTAAAGAGGGAAAATCTAAGTTATGGTTGATATCTTATGCATCAGTTCTTTTCATCACTTATTTGGATTGTTTATTCAGTCTCGTTAATATTCTAAAACACATTTTTGTGGGTTCAGATCTTCAACTTCTCATGTTCATTAGCTACTGTACTCGTAGACTGAGAACTCTGACCCGACCAAATTAAAAACATCAGGAAATTAGAGTTGGTACACACAATTCTCGCTAACATTGAGATCATTTAGAATACATTTGAAGCTGAACTTCCCAAGGCGCCTGCTTTTTTCATATATTACTATTGGCTTGGGATGAATGTGAATTTTGAGTATATATATAAAAAAAGACTTTGAAATGTCTGTTTTGTTTGATAGTTGATAGTAATAATAGATTATATAAATTGAATTAGATGTCTAATAAAGCATTTGTTTATCTATATTCAGATATATATAAATGTGGCACTTGAATGTTAAAATAGCATTTGAAAATCACTATATGAGCTCACTATATGACTTCAAGGCAAGGCTTGTGACATCTTAAAATATTACTATTGACTGATATCTAATAATTCTTTTTATGTTCTCAAAACTATTAACTTGAATCAAATAATTCATTGGAATAACTGATTTAATCAAGAGTTCCTGACAGCAGTTTATGGCTTTACAGTAGTTTTAATTGTTTTACATTACATTTGTGTTCAATAAAGTGCACATGTCATGTTAGAACCTGAAAGTAAGTAAATTATATTTTTAAACATTCCATCTGTTGTGTAATTTCGCTGCTCTGCTGGATGTCAATCTGGTCAATATCTGCTGGGCTGCAGATTCATCCCAAGCTAATATTTTTCTTAACTGCAGGCAGATGTAAGAGTAATTCCAACACTTAAGGAAGTCCACAGACATCAGCCCTTAACAGGAGAAACCCCAAACACTGTCATGTAAACATTCCACATGGAGATGTTTTAGTTCAACCTTGATATGTTTGTCTGAAAGACATTACATACATACATACATTGGCCCAGAAAGTATTTGGACACTGTAGCCACACAGTTATAATGTAATTATAAGCCACTGAATTATAAATCTTATGCCTTCTTCAGGTGCACTTTTTTGTCCAAACAGTAATTTTTTGAGTGTGTGCAATAATGGGCCGAAAAGCCAGTAAACAGCATAATATATCTTGTTACTCACTGTGTTTCCAGTGTAGCCTTACTAACCCTATTAAACAAAACATTACAAATATTTCCTTTATTTAGCACAGCTTTTGCACATAATCTAATATGGTTTAACTGCCCTCATATAAAGGGACATCACATTTTATGTACACTGACTTTAAATAAATATATTCCAGCAGTTCACGCAGTTATCCGTCTATTTACAGCCGGCCAAAAAACCTTAGCCAAACTTAAATAGTTAATATGATGAGCTACACCTGTGGTTAATCTGCTAAAACATCTGTGTGAACATGAGGGAACCACTATACAATAAAAATGACATTACAAGTTAAGCTCAATCGACAGCATTTGTGGCATAATATTAATTACCACAAAAATTAATTTTGACTTACCCTGCTTTTTCTAAAAAACAAAAAACAAAAATCTGGGTTCCAGTGTGGCACTTACAATGGAACTGAATGGGGCCAATTTGTAAACATTAAAATACTCACTATTTCAAAAGTATAGTCACAGAATGTAAACAGTATGTGGTTTAATATGATTTTAGTACTATAAAATCACTTATTAACCTTTCTGTGTACAGTTATAGCCAAGTTTACAACATTGTTGCCATGATGATGATATATTGTCAACAAATCCTTAAACCCTAAAATTACTGTAAAAGCGCTGATTCAATCAACTTTACAGCTCAAATAATACACAAGTTTTAACAGAAGAATTAATGCAAGTGCTTTTATAAAGTTATAAGCTTCACATTTCTGCATTTAAGCCATCCAAAAATTGGCCCCATTCACCTTCATTGTAAGTGCATCTTTTTTCTTTCTTTTTTTAAAATTTTGTTTTTTAAAGAAATTATTTTTTGTGGTAATCAACAATATGACACAAATGCTGTCTATTGAGCTTAACTGGTTTTAAACCCGGAATATTTCTTTAATTTCAAAAATGGCTCAGAAAAGTTGCAATGCAAAGTCATAAAGACATTTTAATTAACGTGACCAAAAATAAATAAATAATTTGCACGATACTTATTTTGATCCTGTTTATAGACCCAGTAACATACACAAAATCAGCAGATCTCATATCACAGCCTGACAAAATTTTAAACATTCCACACTTTTTTTTTCATCCAAAAGTGGAAAGATCTTTTTTATTATTATTTACAAGATGTCTTCTTTGACTTCCATATTTACTACTTAATATATATGAAAATTCTTTCTTTAACCTTGTTATTTGCTTCTTTCAGAGCACAAATAACTCCAAGGATGGAGAAGGAACGGGGTTTACTTGGTTTCCTTGTTCTTTCATTATGTTTTCTTGTCACCAATGGCCAAAAATTTGGTAGGGGCAACATTTACTTGCACACATCAGACTGATGATATTATTCAGTACATTTACATTCAGTTGGTAATATTGTTGACTAAAAGTATTAATTTTCTTATTTTTCAGTCTGCACACAGGAGGCAATGGCTGACATTGTATTCCTGGTGGACAGCTCTGCCAGCATTGGCCTGGAAAACTTCCAGAAAATCCGTGAATTCCTCTCCTCACTAGTACAGAACTTTGAAGTTGCTCCTGATAAAGTCCAGATCGGTCTGGTGCAGTACAGTAACACTCCACGTACTGAGTTTTTCCTCAAAACATATCAGAACAAAGAGGACATTCTCAACAACATCCAGAAGCTGCATTATAAAACTGGTGGGACATACACAGGCAAGGGTTTGGAGTTCTTGCTGAAACAACACTTTGTTGAGGAGGCAGGAAGTCGAGCCCAGCACAGTGTTCCACAGATTGCCATTGTTATCACAGATGGTAAATCTCAAGATGAAGTTGAGGCACATGCTCAGGAGCTGAAGCAAAGGGGAATCAAAATGTACGCCATAGGAATCAAAGACGCAGATGAGACCTTACTGAGACAGATTGCAAATGAGCCGTATGATCAGCATGTCTTCAGCGTAGAAGACTTCGCAGCTCTGCAGGGAATCTCTCAGAGTATTATCCATGAAATATGTACCATTGTAGAGGAAGCACACAAAGAGGTCATCTTGGCAACAAAAGGTAACATAATACATTGAAAAGGTGTCAGTCATGAAATTTAGCAGTGCAATGCTTGTGTGGTGCACAATTTTACTAGAAATTATACAGTAGAATCTCAGAAACCCTGCTTAGAGAGCAAAGTTCTTCATTCTTAATTTTCTTAAAGGGATAGTTCACCAAAAAAAATGACTATTTGTCATTAAAAATGTAACTATTTGTCACAAAAATGACTATTTAATGAATTAAATAATTGCATATAGTAAATGGTCAAATTGCTTACTAAAACTAATACATATGTCTTAGGCTGCTATGAAACTGCTCAGGCGGACATTGTGCTCCTTGTCGACTCATCTAGTAGCATTGGAGACACAGACTTTGAAGAAGTGAGGGAGTTCCTTCATGCATTTGTGGACAGATTTAACCTTAAAACGGGCAAGGTGAGAGTTGGACTTGCCCAGTTCAGTGACAAACCGTACCAAGAGTTCCTGCTGGGTGACTATTCAGATAAGCAAGACCTGCACCAGAAGTTGGATAATATCATCTACCGATATGGAGACCCCAACACTGGTCAGGCTCTGACTTTCATACATGAAAAATACTTCAGTCTGGCCAGGACGACTGTCCCTCGTATTGCCATCATCCTCACTGCTGGGGAATCAAATGATGATGTTGAGGAACCTGCACAGAAACTACGAAACCAGGGAGTTAAAATCTTTACCATTAGGATCGGGATGGGCAATGTTGAAAAATTGCGCACCATTGCTAACATCCCACATGAGGAGTTCTTATTTAGTATTGACAGCTATCAAGATCTACTAGGTTTAAAAGAGAGTCTACGCAACAAAGTATGCTTTACCATGGATGACCAATTACTAGGTAATTGATTTGATTTGGTTCCATTTTGGTGTATCCACTTTTATCTAAACTCTGATTTGTATTTTCTGTACTACATAGATTGTTGAGTACAGTATAACAACCCTGAATACAAACTGTGATGGTGATTTCACAATTGATGACCAAGTAGGACATGTTCCTGGATCAACATCCTTGTTGGTCCTGGAACAACATTCCAATCAACCAATCAGATTTTTGGGACATAATTTGTTTTTTTTTGCATTAGGGTCAGGTTTTGGGCTGGGGTTAGGGGATTGTTCAACATTATTATCAACCTAGAATCACTTTTCTCTCATTTCATGGTAGTTCATGGTTAGGGATGGGGTTAGGGTTAGGGATATGTTAGGAAGTTTTAGTTTTTTGACAGAAATGTTGTTTTATCAGAAAAGACTCGGGATTACTGAGATTAATAAAAATTTAGAAATGCTTATATCTTTGGCGTAAACCCTGTCCAATGGTTCAGAGCACTGATACTTGCTTGAACTGTCGGATCCTGCCGGAAGCAATGACGGCAGGGGAGCGGAGCTTACCCCCGCCCAGGACGGGACCAAAACTGGTGATGATGTGGTGGAGAGGGGTGAAAACAACGGAAGTAAGCAAATATGAGAAACACCTGAGCGGCCTTATAAAGCGGAGGCTGTGTTGTGATTGGATGAGATGCCTGATAGAATGAATCCCAAAATCTTCTTGCTAGAACTACGCATACGTTTACATTTCCAGGACCCATAAAAGATGCTTATCCAGAAACATGTCTGTCTTGGCAAAATCACAACAACCAGAAATAACTTTACTGTACATGAACAACTCAAATGTTGAATCTACGAATCTTATCTAGGGCTATAGATTTAAAGCATTAATTTAGTGCAGTTAATTATATGAAAAGTAATGCCTTTAAATTAACACAATTAATTATGCCACCGATCTTTATGTAAATTTCGTAATAAGGAATGTTCATACTATTTGAGCAATTCAAAGCTCAGCCTTCCACAGATGCGCTTTAGCGCTTAAAGTCAGCCGGACCGAGCTGGGAATTCGAGAGCGTTTTTCAAAGTTTCAAACTACATTTAACTTGGCACATCATCCT
Source organism: Myxocyprinus asiaticus (assembly GCF_019703515.2). Lineage (NCBI taxonomy): Eukaryota > Metazoa > Chordata > Actinopteri > Cypriniformes > Catostomidae > Myxocyprinus > Myxocyprinus asiaticus. The sequence continues at coordinate 5,753,256 of NC_059364.1, read as the reverse complement.
AAATACACAGTGCATAACATGATATGACACAACCAAAGTGAGATGCTCAAAGTGCCCGACAGATGCATGAGTACATATACCAACAATTAAAAATAGAGCAGAGGGATGTAGGCCAATAATAGGGTTATGTACAATAATATGGGAATTAAACAATATTTTGACTTTTAAAGCCACTTTTTGTATGTGGCAGGAGCTCCAAACCAGCAGCAAAGCTATTTGGAGCCTCTAACCTAACCCTTTCCCTTACCTTAACTGTGAGTGGAAGTGACAGCCCCTTTTGTAGTTGGCGCAACCCCCTTTTGGACTAACCCTGCCCCTTCTGGACTAACCCTGCCCTCTTTTGAGGATTCTGTCCCCATTTGGAGTTCTCTGGCCTTTAGTTACAGTGGCATGCAAAAGTTTGGGAACCCCTGATCAAAATTTATGTTGCTGTGAATAGCTAAGCGAGCAAAAGATGGCCTGATTTCCAAAAGGCTTAAAGTTAAAGATGAAACATTTCTTTAATATTTTAAGCAATTTTACTTTTTTATATTCATCTTTTACAGTTTCAAAATATCAAAAAAGGAAAAGGGCCTGAAGCAAATGTTTGGGCACCCTGCATGGTCAGTACTTAGTAACACCCCCTGGCAAGTATCACAGCTTGTAAAAGCTTTTTGTAGCCAGCTAAGAGTCTTTCAGTTTTTGTTTGGGGGATTTTCGCCCATTCTTCCTTGCAAAAGGCTTCTAGTTCTGTGAGATTCTGGGCCGTCTTGCATGCACTGCTCTTTTGAGGTCTATCCACAGATTTCCGATGATGTTTAGGTCGGGGGACTGTGAGGGCCAAGGCAAAACCTTCAGCTTGCGCCTCTTGAGGTAGTGCATTGTGGATTTTGAGGTGTGTTTAGGATCATTATCCTGTTGTAGAAGCAATCCTCTTTTCATCTTCAGCTTTTTACAGATGTTGTGATGTTTTCTTCCAGAATTTGCTGGTATTTAATTTAATCCATTCTTTCCTCTACCAGTGAAATGTTCCCCTGTGCCACTGGCATCAACACAAGCCCAAAGCATGATCGATCCACCCCCGTGCTTAACAGTTGGAAAGGTGTTCTTTTCATGATATTCTTCACCCTTTTTTCTCCAAACATACCTTTGCTAATTGCGGCCAAAAAGTTATATTTTAACTTCATCAGTCTGCAGGTCTTTTGTAATCAAACAGCGGTTTTGATTTGCCTTTCTAGCAATCCTACGAGGAGTTCTCTCTGAAAGTTTTCTTGGTCATCCAGACCTCAACTTGAGCTCCACCATTCCTGTTAACTGCCATTTCTTAATTACATTACAAACTGAGGAAACGGTTACCTGAAAACGCTTTGCTATCTTCTTATAGCCTTCTCCTGCTTTGTGGGCATCAATTATTTTAATTTTCAGAGTGCTAGTCAGCTGCTTAGAGGAGCCCATGGATGCTGATTGTTGGGACAAGATTTGAGGAGTCAGAGTATGTATAAAGCTTTGAAATTTACATCACTTGGCCTTTCCAAACAATGATTGTGAACAAGCCATAGCCCTAACAAGCTAATTAAGGTCTGAGACCTTGGTAAAAGTTATCTGAGAGCTCAAATCTCTTGGGGTGCCCAAACTTTTGCATGGTGCTCCTTTCCTTTTTTTCACTCTAAAATTGTACAAAATAAAAATAATACACTAATATTGCTTAAAATGTTGAAAAGAATGTTTCATCTGTAACTTTATGCCTTTTGGAGATCAGTTCATCTTCTGCTCACTTAACTATTCACAGCATCAGAAATTTTGACCAGGGGTGCCCAAACTTTTGCATGCCACTGTATACCTACTTGTAATATATGCATATGATGTAATGTATTTGAATTATAATATTTATAATATTTATAATTATATTCTAAATAGCCTTTATTTTAGGGCCTTTCAGCATAAATATTTATATAATGTTAAATAATATTGATTCAATTAATTAACAGGCACATCATGTAATTAATTCGATTAAAAATTGTAATTGATTGACAGCCCTAATATTATCATACTTTGATCCTATGCCAAACTCGAATCCACTGTAGCATAGAAACGGTCAAATAATTTAATTCATTTTGATTAGATGAAATAAATCTTGTTTCCTTTCTCTTCAGCTTTTGTTCCCAAATTTGCTGATCTCTTCATACTGGTTGATAGTTCAGCATCTAGATCAGAGGCACAAACGATAAAGAATTTTCTCTTAAAATTGGTCAACCAGCTGAAGGTGGGAAATAATGCTATTCGTGTTGGCCTGGCTCAGTTCAGCGAAAATGTCAAGGAGGAATTCCTCTTCAATACCAATAAGACCAAGACTGAGATTCTGACTTCCATTCGCACCCTCCAGTTCAGGCCTACAGGGCAGCGTAGAATTGGCAATGCAATTGAACATGCTCACACTCATTTCTTCAACACTAATGCGGGAAGCCGTATCTCTGAAGGCTTTAAGCAGTTCCTGTTAGTCATCGCAGCAGGAGCATCTGCAGATGGTGTCGTCCAAGCAGCCCGTACAATCAAAAATGATGCAGTGACAGTCTTTGCGGTTGCCTTGGGAAAAGCTGAAGCAGATGAGATGGATTACATCTCTAGTCAACCACACAGCTACCAGTTAGTAGGTAACATGGTGCAAGTGCAACAGAAAATCAAGGCTGCCATTGAAGCAACGGAAGACCTTACAGTCACAGCAGGTAAGTGCATAATCTAGATATTTTTCAAGAATTTATACAGTAAGTCCTTAGAGCAATTTGTTCTTTTTGTTTAGTCAAATGGTAAATTAATTCGGCTTGACAAAATAATCAAGAGCAGCATTCTGACTATTATTATGTACATAAAATATTTACACTACAACACTAGATCATTTGGTGCAGCCTTGAGTTCATTTGACATCTGAGTTTGGTTTATTTTGTTGGTGTGAAAGTAGCTTTCCAAAACTTTGCCTTCTCCTGAATCGTTACCTAGTGCTAAAGAGCTGTTAGTACTCACACTGATAATGCAAACATACTGCAGTTTGGTGCCAAATAATGAATCATGAAAAGAGATCTGCAGAGGCAGGGGGTGGAGAGTGGAATCAATCTCTGGTTTAGATGAAGCACTCAAGCAAAGAGTGAAAACAGCCTTAAAGCTGAAGTGTGATTTTTTTTTTAAGGTAAAAATCATTTATTGTATCTCAGCTTAATATGCAGAGACTACTCTTACTTATATAAGTAAGCTATTCGTAGGTCAAACTTTGGAGACAGTTGTGAGGTGATGCTCTACACAGTCCCGGCAGAGTGTGTCAGATCACAGTGGTCTGCTGCATCCTCCAATATAAAGCGCTAAGAATTGTGCATGCAAATTGCATTAATCAGTGATTTAGAGGGCATGTTTGCGCTGTTGATCTGCCTACTTTAGCGAATCGTGTGCTAAACCAGTGCCTACAACACGCACAATTATCCAGTGCTTTTACCAGGCGCAACTTATTCTTAGCGAATTCCCTCCTCATTTTTTTTTTGCAATTGGTGATGCTAGAAGTGCAGAAATTACACACTCCAGCTTTAAAGACCCTGGTTTTGTATAGACATCTTCTGAGACCATCTGACAAAACAAGGCAATAAACATGATTGTCTATTATTGGCATGAAAGACAAAAACTTACAAAGGTGCTTATGTCTTTTTAACAGAGTGCATGTTGGACGCGGTGGCTGATATTGTGTTCATCGTTGATCAGTCCAGCAGTATCAGATCCAAAAACTTCCAACTTGTGCGCAACTTCCTCGAGAACACCATCAGAGGTCTTGACATGGGCAAGGGAAAAATAAAGGTAGCTGTTATTCTCTACAGCGACATCCCTCGAGCTGATGTTTACTTGAACACCTTCAATGAAAAGACCGATATCCTGCGCTACATTAGGAGTATGTCATATGGACGTGGTACAACACACACCGGAGCTGCTCTCAGGTTTGCCAAAGAGCAGGTTTTCACCAAAGCGAGAGGCAGCAGAAGAGATGAACATGTTCAGCAGATAGCTGTTGTTATCACTGATGGAAAGTCCACAGACGATGCAGCCAGTGCGGCAGCAGCATTGCGGCGATCTGGCGTCACTGTATACGCGTTTGGTATAAAAGACACCAAATTGAATGATTTGAAAGAGATTGCATCCTACCCACACAAGAAATTTGTGTTCAATGTGGAACGCTTTGATAAACTCAATTCATTTGCAAAGATTTTAACCAAAAGACTGTGCAATGATATTGCATACAGCCCTATACTTAGAAGCGGATTCGGTGCAGTTCAACAAGGTTTGTAAAATGTTTTTCTCACCCTAAAGTTAGGATCTTTTGAACAGTGTTCTGGATGTTACATGATTACAAAGAAGGTAGTTACTGTAATTTAATTACAATTTTAGTAATTAAATAAAAAAAGTAGTGTAACAAACATAGCTACTGACTTTCAATGACATTACAGTTGGGTTTACATTTCTAAACAGGGGCATAACTACAGGGAGGGCAGGGTGGGCAGCTGCCATAGGGCTCGGAGTGAGAGGGGGCCCATGAAGGTAGACCAAAAAGAAACATAAAAACGACTGTGGGCCTGACAGGCAATGAAAAAGTACCCCAATGAGGGGGCCCAACAGGTTCTTTGCACTGGGGCCCGTAAGATCCAAGTTACGCCACTGTTTCTAAAACAATATTATTTATATATGCATGTTTGCGTTTCCGTGACAGCTGAAGGCGACAATGAGCAAGGAGGAAATTAGACATTATTTTAAATTCACTGAGCTGAAAAACAAAAACTCTGTGAAAAGGGTTTTTAGAAAGTAACTTAACCCTTAAGTTGTGTTCAACAATTCTGTGGGAATTTCTAATACTAATACTCATTGCAGTTTGGCCTCTGAGTGAAACAAATTAGCTCATTGCATTCTACAAATTGAGACCTTTCCAACGATATATAACACATGGCTATCTCATATTTTTTATGGTTTTTCCAACTCTGAATATTATTATTGTGATAAATTTACCAATGATTTGTCAGCAAATAAAAAGCACTATTTAAGAATTGGTAGAATCAGCTACATGCATTGTAAAGGCCAGATTCTTAGCTGTAAAATGACACCCATTCAGATCAAGCAAGGGGTTATTAATTTATTATGTAATTATTAAATATGTTTTCTGCAGGGAGTGCCCCCACTATGGCTTTTGTGCTATGTGTGAATGCTATGAGCATTCGTATGAGCTTAGTTCAATGAATCCTTCTATCAATATGTTTATATATATATATATATATATATTTAAATATGTTCAAAAAAGAAGTACAAAACCTGTCATAATTACTAAAAAAGAAGTTGATAAAAGATCTAATAAAATATCTTGTGATAATATATGAAATATGAGAGATTTATAAACAATCTTAGTGGGCTGGTCACGTTTGTAACAGAATGTGTTAGTACAAAACAAACACAGCACAAGGGTTAAATGTAAAGTAATTAGCAATGTGAATACTCTTTTGATGACATAATGAGTAGTGTAATCTGATAACAATTTTTAGAGATGTAATTTGCAATCTATCGTGGATTACTTAGCACTGGTTTTGAAATACTGGCCCTGTAAACACTTGAAATCTCATCCTGTTAAAGTGCATTTCAAAAAACCAATGTCGTATCTCAATACTAAACCAATTTTCTTCATTTTAAACGTTTTCTCTCTTGTAGGATGCAAGCTAACGGAAGAAGCTGACATCTACTTTCTGCTTGATGAATCTGGAAGTATATCCTATAGTGACTTTGATGATATGAAGAAGTTCATTTCAGAGTTCCTTGAAGTGTTTGAGATTGGGCCGAACAATGTGCGCATTGGTGTGGTGAAGTTTGCAAGCCAGGCAACTGTAGTTTTCCAGTTAAACACTTATAGCACAAAAGATGATGTTAAAAAGGCTGTGGCGGACCTGATTATGTATGGTGGTGGCACAAGGACCGATCGAGGGTTGTACGAAATGATCCCATTGTTCAAAGTAGCTGCAAACACACGTGGGGAGAAAGTCCGTGAGCTGCTGATTGTAATCACAGATGGCAAGTCAGAAGCTGGAAGCACTTCAGTTGATATCCCTGCTGAAGAGTTGAGGAAACAGAATGTCACTATTTATGCTATTGGTGTGAAATATGCATCTATGCCAGAGCTGGAATTGATATCGGGGAGCAAAAAAAGAACTTATTTTGTCAAAAACTATGATTCCTTGAAGCACATCAAGGGAGAAATCCTTCAAGAAATATGTTCCTTTGAAGGTGAGAAATATTTTACTGAATTCATGGCCGAAATCAGGTTCCAAACCAAAGCTTAATTAGGGTTCCTTCTAGAAAAAGTAGTTTTACTTTTGTTAGACAACTGAAGTTAAAGGTGCTGTAAGCAACTTTAGCCATTCTAGAATTTCCAGAAGCTGAGCCGTTGGATTAGCCACGCCACTTTTCCCAAAACGCCACACTTCAAAGATAACTAATGAGCTTTATTTCTGCTGTCACAAGCAGAAACGGTTGTCAAAAACAACAGCAGTAAAATAGCGACCTCAACTGACAACTGTTATCAGCAAAATGGCATAAAAATGGCATTATTCCTCAATAATTTGCTGCAACAACAATACGTGCAAAATGATTGACAGGCAGAAAGCGACACATTTTTGTTTTCTGTTTACAGAGTATAGAGCTGTCACAGAGACCGGTGAGATATCTCAGGACAATTATTTCATTAATATCTTTCAGGGAGTAGTAAAAAAATGTGCATACCTTTCCATGAAAAAATTGCTTACAGCACATTTAAAATGATAGGTTCACTAAACTTTTGCAGCACTTTTGCATGCTGTATTGTAGTGTCAAAACCTGCATCTTATTCACAAACCACCCATAATCCAATTTTACCAGGCACCACTATACCGTATATGCGCTGGTTTAACATTGTGCAAGACATTTAAATGTATTATTTTGTCATTCCTTTCAGAGCAATCATGCCTCCTTTCTATGTCAATTTGGCTTGTTATAGAATGTTCCTTATTCACAAAAGTCAGTGCTTTTTGTCTAATTCTATAATTACTTTACTGAATTAGGTGCAAAACAACACAGAGAGTACATGCAAATAAACAATGCTATCGGCAGGTGGCCAGGCACAATTCAATCTTGGTGAATTCCCCCAAGAGACTTCCACATATCATTAGTGTGATATGCTGTTAATTACTTCACAGAATTGGACTTTCATTTTCTAACATGGATATCTATGCCTTGAACAAATGCTAACCCATTGTTTCTCACACAAGGAGTGTTCACTTTATAACCACATAAATAATTTCTGCTTATTTTTAGCTTGTGATGGTCTTTTGGCGGATGTTGTCTTCCTGATCGATGGCTCAGAAACTACTAATGCTGAGGACTTTAACAAGACTAAGGAATTGTTGGAGTTTATGGTGGATAATTTCGCAATTGGTCCAGACAAGGAGCGTGTTGCCGTTGTTCAGTACAGCATCAATTCAAATGAGGAGTTTTCCTTAAATGAATTTGATGATAAAAAGAGATTGCTTCAGGAAATTAGAAATCTCAGACAGATATATGGGAAAACATACACTGGAAAAGCTCTCACAGAAGTATTGCAGTCTTTCAGTGTGAACAAGGGAGGACGCTCCAAAGCTTTCAAATTCTTGATAGTTCTTACAAATGGAGAGAGTAAGGATGAGGTAGAATTGCCTGCTGAAGTTCTGAGAGAGAATTCCATCCACATTTACTCCATCGGTATGGGGTATTCGAACAGATCTCAACTGCTTGCCATTGCTGGATCCCATGAAAGGATGTTTGTTGATGAAAACTTTGATTCCCTGCATAGATTAGGCAGTGAGGTCCTTCTCAAGATCTGCAACACTGGTAAGTAAACAAAATTTGTTTTGTCATCTGAGATGTTTATAGGACATCACATTGTAGCCCTTCTACACTAGAAAATATTTACACTTACTGAGCACTTAATTAGGTACCCCTGTACATTTACTTATTAATGCGATTATATAATCAGCCAATCGTGTGGCAGTAGTGCAATACCTATTTCTGTGACTGCTGATCTCCTGGGATTTTCACACACAACAGTCTTTGGAGTTTACTCAGAATGGTCCCAAAAAAACAACAAAAAAAAAAGAGAAAAAACATTCAGTGAGCAGCAGTTCTGTGGACAAAAACACCTTGTTGATGAGAGAGGTCAACGGAAAATGGCCAGACTGGTTCGAGCTGACAGAAAGGCTACGGTAACTCAGATAATCACTCTGTACAATTGTAGTGAGCAGAATAGCATCTCAGAATGCACAAACCGTGGAACCTTGAGGCAGATGGGCTACAACAGCGGAAGACCACGTTGGGCCCTTTATAAGGACCAAAGTGTTCCTAAAAAGTTCTCAGTGAGTGTAAATCCACAACACTTGTTCCTTATCAATTTTTTGTGTATTTTGGAACAGTAACATTGAAAAAAATGCACTCTTTTGTAGCTCCTACACACAAAGCAACGCATTGGCCTTAAAGCCACATACATATTGCAACAGCATCATGCTAGTATTTTTTTAAATTTGTTTTTTACATTTTAGTTTAAGTTTATTACCTTTTACATAAAATGAATACAAATAGCATTTTACAATTAAGATAATTTTACACATTTTTAGAGTTAAGATTCTCTTTCTAGAGAGCATTTTATTGGATAGAAAATGTATTTACGCCTCAGCTTCTAAGATATGAGGCTAATAGCTGGCCTTACAGCTAATAGACAATGACTGTATATCTCCAACATTTGAACAAGAAATATTTGTCTACATAATGGGATAAATGTTTGTAAAAATGTGTTTATGCTGATCTCCTATGGTCGAAGTAATTACAGTATTCTAAATGACTCCTCGCATTATGACTATTTATCTTTCCAGAATGCAAGAGACCTGAGCTGATGGATGTAATCTTTCTTGTGGATGCCTCTGGTAGACCCAATAAAGATGCTTTCCAAGAAATGAAAAGCTTAATGATAAATTTGGTGAGCAAATCTGAGGTCGGGCAAAAACGGGTGCGTTTTGGCACCATCGTCTACTCCAAAAGCCCTCATTCTGAGTTCACCCTAAACCAGTACTACAGTAAGACTGCCATTCAAAAGGCTATCTCAAACCTCAAGTGTTCAGGGGGATCCAGAAACACGGCCCAGGCCCTGCAATATGCACTCTCTTACTTTAGCGTTGTGCATGGCGGGCGACGGGCAAGGAACATTCCTCAAGTGCTGTTTTTGATTACAGATGGTCTGGTTGAAGATCCTGCTGGTCTTGCAAAATGGCCTGAATCTCTGGCAGCTTCAGAAATCAACTTATTTGCTATTGGTACAGCAGGAGCCCAGGAAGACGAGCTAAGGACGATAGCGGGAAGCAAAGGAAGGGTACTGTATGTGGATAACTACAATGACCTAAATGGACTTCAAAAAACGATCACGAGAGAGCTCTGTAATCTAACCAAACCAGGTGAATAGAATTTATTTTTTTGGCACTTCCAGCTGGTCTGACTTGCAGACCAGTTTAGACTATAAGACCAGCAAATTACCTTTGGTGGGTTTAGGCTGTTTTTTCAGCAGGGAATGTAGTTTTTCAAGCCCTAATGTCTGATGTTTCTTTTTCTTACTTTCTAGTTTGTGAGAAAGAGGTGGCAGATCTTGTTTTTTTAATAGATGGATCAGAGTCCATCAAGAAACCAAGTTGGGAAATTGTCAGAAAAACAATATCCGGCATTGTGAATGAGCTTGATATTGTTCCAGACAAATGGCGGGTTGGTGTAGCCCAGTTCAGCGATATCTTCATCGACCACTTTAACCTGGACACATACAGTAGTTTAGCAGAAGTGGACAAAGTTATTCTGAACCTTACACAACGAAAACAGGGCACAAATACTTGGGCAGCTTTGAAATCTATTAAAAATTACTTTACACCTGAACGTGGATCCAGAATAGCTGAGGGAGTCGCGCAGAATCTTTTGCTGATTACAGATGGAGAAGCCAATGATGAGAAGGACTTGAATGCGCTGGCTGATCTCCGAGCCAAGAATATTGAAATATATGTTATTGGGGTTGGCAGTGAAATAAGGAAATCTGAGCTGCTTGAAATCGCTGGATCTCCTGATCGGTTCCTCATAGAGACTTTCGAAAGCCTTAAACTAAAGACAACGATAAAGAAAGTGATAAGCCTTCTCTGCACCTCTGACTCATCAATAGATCCAAGAGGTAAGTAACAAGTTTTTCCTTTTTCATTCTAATTATTAATTGTGATGAGGAGCAGGGCGGGGCCAGGCCGTGACTAAGCACGCCCGGCCCCCAATCGGGCTAATCAGCCAAGGAGAGGAACTGCCGCATCCGGCTGCATTTATCCCTCTCCTCGGCGGATTAGCCCGATTGGGGGCCAGGCGTGCGCAGTCACGGCCTGGCCCCGCCCAGCTCCTCATCACACTAATACATTATGCTTTAATTGTGCAATGACAAATGTATAGTCAACAGTGAGATGGAAAGAAAATTTCACACTTTAAATGGTAAATTAAAAAAAATCTAAATTTCCTTGATCTTTTGAATCGTTTGATCTTTTTGTTAGTTTCAAAACTCAAAACTTCCTCCTAGTCCTCATCCATCACCATCCATTTTATTGAGGCTACAAAATAGACTTTTTCCATTCTTTTACAGCTTTCTGAAATCAAACAGATGAATATATACCGATACAAATGTTTGTTGTATACTGGTACGAAGTTTGTATTTGTACTTTTAAGAAGTAATTATCACAATAATATCCATACAATTAATCTGAAAACACAATTGTTTGTCATCACTGTTCTATGAAATTAAAATGTATTATTAGTATTCGCTAATAATATGCATGTACTGTATATTGTATATTAATATTTTGTCCATACCCTGTTTGAATAGATTGCAGTATTGACATAGGTATTGGGTTTGACGTGTCCAGTCGAACAAGTGCACAACCTCTGTTGAGACCTCAGGTGGAACCATTGGTTACTGCAGCTATTCATCGGATCTCCATGATGGGGAATCTATGCTGTGTCAGTGTGGACAAAATTGAAACTAGGATTGGCTACAGGCTAGTTTCTGGACAGGATGGGAGTGTTCAGGATGATTTTGATTTTGATAAGTACAACGAGGATGTGCTCAGGAAAGTGATGTCATTGCGACCTGCGGTGCCCCTGGCCTTCAATGTGTTTCTATTAGATTCCTTCCGGGAAAAGTTTGCATCTTCAAATGCCAAGGCGAAGGTGTGAATGCTTTTGCTCCATAACTAAAGGGATTAGGAATGACCAGCAAAACTGTGGTGTATTTTTACTATGTATTATATATATAGTTTACTGTGTATTATGCATATATGTAATATAACTATATATTTTTAAGCTTTGACATTTTTCCCAAACATAATATTCAACATTTGAATGGACACCTACAGTTTATGAAATTTGGTCATTAGGACAACCAGGATTCTAACAAACAATACATAAGGTACCCAATCAGAATATGAATGGAAGGCATTCAAACAGAATGATGGCTCTAAATCATCTGATGGTTAATTGTCTGTTTGTGTGTAGGTGTTTATTCTCTTCACTGATGGGTTGGATGATCGCATTGAGCGTCTAATCTTGAGTTCAGATAGGCTTAAGCAAAGTGGTGAGTGGCTTCTAATTTCATAATCAAACCTTAAAAATATGGGCCATTGCTTATGTATATAAATAACTTATTTTATGTGATTTGTTCAAAAACATTAACAGACCAGAATGGATACAGTATGTAAAGTCAGTGGTTTCTTTTTTTTGTTGTTCTTTTTTCATGTTTTTAAGTAATGTCTTATGATTTCTTGTTTCATTGTCAATGTGGATTGCTTCCTCACTTGATTGTGTATTTTACCCGATTAGTTTTGTTTAAATAACCCTCATGAATATTTTCACCAAATGTAGTGGTGAGTCTTTTGGCCTGTTAACAGTTTGAGGTTAAGTGAAGTTGTAGTAAAGTTAAATTAAACTGAACTGAAGTCAAAGTGAAATGAAACTTAATTGAAGTTGAAGTGAAATAAAACTGAATTAAAGTTAATTAAGTGAAATGGAAGTGAAGTCATAGTACAGGGAAATTAAACTGAAGTAAAGTCGAAGTCAAGTGAAATTAAATTGAAGTCAAAGTCAAGTGAAATGAAACTGAAGTGAAAACAAAGTAAAATGAAATGAAACTGAAGTGTAGTTGAAATCAAGTGAAATTAAACTGAATTTGAAGTAAAGTGAAATTAAATGAAACTGAAGTGAAGTGGAAGTGAAATGGAAGTGAAGTTGAAGAAGAGTGAAATGAAGCTAAAGTGAAGACAAAGTAAAGTGAAATGATACAAGTGAAGTGGAAGTGAAATGGAACTGAATTGAAGTCGGAGTAAAGTGAAATGAAATTAAACTAAAGTGAAGTCAAGTGATTTCAGTGAAAAGCTAAATTAAACTGAAGTCGAAGTACAGTGAAAAGAAACTGAAGTGGTTGAAGTTTAATGAAACTGTAGTGAAGTCAAAGTAAAGTGAAATGAAACCAAAGTGAATCAAAGTAAAGTGACATGAAACTGAAGTTAAAGTAAAATTAAATTAATCTGAAGTGAAGTCAGAGTAGAGTGAAATTAAACTGAATCCGGAGTTAAGTGAAATGAAACTGAAGAGATTTAGAAGTGAAATAAAGTTTTAAAGTAAAGTTGAAGTCAGGCAAAATGAAACTGAAGTCTAAGTAGATTGAAATAAAAGTGAAGTGATGTCGTAGTTGTCAAAGGAATCTGAAGTGGTCAAAGTTAAATGAAACTACAGTGAAGTGAGAGTAGAGTGAAATTAAAAAGTTAAATGAAATAGAAGAGTAAAGTGAAAGGAAACTGAAGTGAAGGTGAAGTGAAATTAAATCAAAGTGAAGTAGGAATCAAGTCAAGTGTAGAGACTGATCATCTCTCTGATAGTCACTCTGTACTAAAGCTATGTGGGATTTCTGATGTGTAAACTAGGGGTCAGCGCACTGTTGATTGTGTCTTTGGAGGGAATAATGGACGTTCAACATCTGGAATTTGGCAGAGGTGTCGACTATATACAGCCACTGTCCATCAACATGCTGAATATAGGCAACACTCTTATGAAACAGATTGTAAGTATCAAAAAATGCTTAAAAGCGCTGTTTACTCAAAATCAAGTACGTTTACAGTACTTGCCAGTCTTATGTTTACACAATCTGCTCAAGTCAGGAGCATCAACCAACTGCTCAACAACAGATGTTCTCAAAGCAGTCTTGACTGAATTCTTATTGACTGTATTTTAAATAAAGACTATTCACAAACTAAACCGATTCAGTCCTGTAAGAATGATAGTTTTGTCTCATCACCCCAAAATCGGAAAAAATATAATTTTTACCTTTTTCATTTTCACTCTAAATATTTTGGTTCTTTTACCATTATGGATTTTAATTTAACGGTTTGTTTCGTGGCCTTATAATCATAATATTTGTATGACAGTGGTTCTCTACAAACCCAGATTGTACATCAAGTCGTGACCCGATACTGTACCAAAATTGTTTATCGTACAAAAATCAAACATTTACATTTCTTTAATCTTAACATGAACTGTATTCACCCAACAATATCAAGTCAAGTCAAGGCATTTTTATTTGTGTAGCACCTTTCACAACACACATCGTTTCAAAGCAGCTTTACAGATGATCATGCATTAACAGAAAATGAAACTGTAATATCTATAATGTCATCATTGGGTAGTTTGATTAAATATGAATGCAAATTGTGTATACAAATAAATAATTAAATCATAATTGTATTCATAACCCCCGTGAGCAAGCTGAAAGCGACTGTGGCAAGGAACACAAAACTCCGTAAAATGGAGAAAAATAACCTTGGGGGAAACCAGGCTCACTGTGGGGGCCAGTTCCCCTCTGACTAACATCATGAATATAATGCCAATATTACTTATGTATAGTGCAAGTCATGGTTTAAAATGATTAAACTAAGTAAGTGTTAAGGGTCAGTGTTTAAACAAAGATTTAGTATGAACTGTAAGATTAATGACTAATGTCTTTGAAGTTCATCCTGGATTAACTGCAGAAGTTCACTTAGATGCATTGTCCTTGGTAGTTGGCTGATGAAGGGTTTAGTTGGCAATTAATTGATAGTCTATGTATTCCATTATAAGAGTATAGTACATCATTAGACCAAGGTGATGCAGGCAGAGATCAGTGAGGTGCATCGCAGTTCAACCAGCAGGTCATTTCGGTGAGGTCTATCCTAAGTCAAGGTTCAGGCAATGGCATATGAAGTATCCCATATCCAAAATGATTTAATGTTAAATGCCTCTAAATTTAAGTTCTTGGTTTTACATTACATTCTTGATACACTTGGCAGCCAATAATTCACAGCACAAAACACATTGTGGTCAGCCCAAACCACTTTTATTCTCATTGCAATTGGACCCATATTTAATGTGGTCTGAAACTGGGTTGTACTTTTACAAGTACCCACACCCTTGTACTTTTGAGGGTATGTCACCCAATCTGTCCATGTGGATATTTGCTTACCGTAATTAGGCTGGCTTCTACCAAGACACAGTTGAATTTGCTGCAAAAGAACCTCAGAGTGTTATTGGACGCAAGCCCTTTTATGTCATCAAAAAAATCTCTCCATCAAAGATCTGTAAAATTTGAATGCCAATGTAACTCTGTTGGAATAGTGGATGGTAAAAATGTGTTAACACATTGTGCACCTCTCTCTGTTCCATCAGGAAACAGTGGCTCTGCGAGAATGCTGTGACGTTTCTTGTTCATGCACTGGTCTTCCTGGACCACGAGGACCCCCTGGACGCCTGGGTCAAAAGGTCAGACACCTGCAATATTGATAATGTTGAAAGTAAATGTTATGGCTTTACACAAAGACCAAGAACACACCACAGCAGAATACAGTTGTCACTCCTCTTTTGAATGCATAATTAATTTCTGTACACACTGAGTTTGATTATTTGTAGAGTGACAAGCCCATTCTACAACCTAATTAATTTCTGCATTTAAATTTGGGAGTAATTTCCAAAACTTTGCAGTGTCTACAGTATGTAGCCAGTCTCTTTACAACCAGTGTAAGGAGTGATGAAGTAGAGCAAACTTTTATGACTTAGAAATGTTAAATAAGGCAGTATTGATTCAGGTATTGATTTTTTTTTTTTTTTTTTTTTTGAGAATGTGTAAGCATCCCTGTTTTGTATTTATTGTTTAGGGCTCCACAGGTCAGAAAGGCTATCCTGGATTTCCTGGAGATGAGGGGAGTGTGGTGAGTGAAAGTAATGTTTAACACTCTGCTGCTCATTTCACATGATGACAATGGCAGTTCACATAATGAGTATTTCACAAGATTATTTACAAAAGTTTGGATACACCTGACTGAATTGGTTTCTTTAATCTTTTGACCTTTTGAAGGATTATGCTTAAATGTTTAAAATATACATTAAATTGTGCTAACAGTATGAATTTCTTTACAAACTAAATTTTTTTGCTTCTTTTCTATGAATTTCTTTACAAAAATGTTTTGAAATGGATGAGTTAGAGCGAACTGTGTAGGAAAGAAGTGTTCAGCATGCATGGGAACTCTTTCAGTACTGTTTAAAAAGCATCTCAGGATGCACCTCATGAAGTTGATTGAGATGATAAACGAGAGTGTGCAGAGCTGGAATCTAGACAAAGAGTAACATCTTTAAAGAAGCTCAGATAAAAAATTATAGATGTATAGCTGATATTAATGTTCTATATCACATTTACAATTTTGCCCTATGACCTCATCCATAGCAGTGTCACTGCTGATATAGAGGACAGGATATTTTAGAGAGGATGTACATTGTATATTCCATGGATAAATAGTTTTGTTTACATCAGGGTGAGCGAGGATCTCCAGGGTTGAATGGAACGCAGGGACTTAATGGTTGCCCTGGAAACCGAGGAATCAAGGTAAAGCTAAGTACAATTATTATCTGTGACGCATCTCCTGTTTCTATCAGTGCAATGTTCTGCATTCTACTCTAATTATTGTCACGATTCACTGTTGTTTGCTTTGTGTTTTGCCCTGTCATCTGTTCCCCCTGGACTACACTTCCCATAATCCCCTGCCCTGTTCACTTCCAGCTGTTCCCTATTGTTCTCACCTGTGTCTATCTATCTATCTATCTATCTATCTATCTATTGATAATATATATACATACGTATATATATATATATATATATATATATATATATATATATATATATATATATATTAATGTATAAAGATGGACCCCCATATAATCATATTTGGGGGTCCATGGCATCAGAACTTTTAAAAACACCTGAGATGGGGGCCTGTGTAGGTCAGCGAGTATTGACGCTGACTTGGAGTTGCAAGTTCGAATCCAGGGTGTGCTGAATGACTCCAGTCAGGTCTCCTAAGCAATCAAATTTGCCCAGTTGCTAGGGAGGGTAGAGTCACATGTGCTAACCTCCTCGTGGTCGCAATTAGTGGTTCTCGCTCTCAATGGGGCGCATGGTAAGTTGTGCGTGGATCGCGGAGAGTAGCATGAGCCTGCTGTGAGTCTCCGCTGTGTCATGCACAATGAGCCACGTGATAAGATGCACGGACTGACGGTCTCAGAAGCGGAGGCAACTGAGACTTGCCTCCGCCACCCGGATTGAGGTGAGTAACCGCGCCACCACGAGGACCTACTAAGTAGTGGGAAATGGGCATTCCAAATTGTTAGAAAAAGGGAGAAAATTATATATATATATATATATATATATATATATATATATATATATATATATATATATATATATATATTAAAAACACCTGAGATGGACAAACAGACATACATACATTACTTTTCTTAGCCATTTCTGCAATGACTTTCAAAAACCTTGTCCATAAAGGTACATTTTAAAGGATGTTTAAAGTCAGATCTAAAGTCAGTTTTATCATTTATACCCTAAAAAAAAAACTATTTTTGTGAAATGTTTGGCTTGAAATGTGTGCTTATGCTATATATCTTCAAAATAAGTGCCACTTGGTTTGATATTTTGTTATTTATTGCAATGACATTCATACATTTGTAAGTGTGGCTAAGGTTTATTGGATGTGGAGCCTTATCTGAAATGCTGGGATATATTGATATAAAGTCAATGTACATATATATGATGTTCCTGTATATGAGGGCAGTTAAACCATATTAGATTATGTTCAAAAGCTGTGTTTAATTTTTTGTTCAATAGGGTCAGCGAGGCTACACAGGAAACAAAGTGAGTTATGCTGTTTTCTGGCTGTTCGGCCCATTATTGCACACACTTAAACGGTTATTGTTTGGACAAAAAGTGCACTTAAAGAAGGCATAAGATTTATAATTAAATCTTTTTTGTTTGTTCAGCTTTTTTCTTTCCCCATAAGTACAATTTTACACAATAAATATTTTTATTTTTATTTTTTATTTTTTTATCCTATTCCTTTTTAGTTAAATATTTCAAAGCATCCTTACAACATACAATTATCTGAGAAGCAAAATTGTAAAATATATAAAGACTTGTTTTCAGAGAAACTATCTTGAATATATGTTTATGATTTCACATTATTTCTGGGTCAATAATCAAATGCAAAAAAAAAGTAAATTTGTGACACTGACCATGTTAACTCCTTAGTACAAAAGGTCAGATTTACTTTCATCCATTGAAGCACACAAGATGCTCTTTGAAAAATTCTGAAATCATGCCGAATAACATGGATCATCAGGTTTTGCACAAACTTGTGGAGTCCATGCCAGCTCGAGAACTGTCATTAAAACAAAACGTGGACATACCAAATACAAAGAATGTATTTTGGCTCAAATTGTTATGCTAATAAAATCATTTTTAATGTAAAAACTGTATTAAATGAGACAATTGCAAAGCAGAGGCATTTTGTGTACTCCTTTGGAACTGGCAATTTTTGCATTTTCTTTAGGCATAAAATAGTGTAAAACAAATTAAAAATTTTGTTTTTGCTTCACAGGTAAATTTATCTTGTTTTAATGATGTTTAGAAATTTAAACTGGCAAACAAGACAAATATACCGGTAATTGTGAAGAATATAATTTTGCTCTTTGATTTATTATTTTTTTATTTGAGTTTTTGGTCTGCTTTTTGCTGCAGAAGTTATTTTTAGATGTGGATTTGTTCTATTTAGGGATTGTTTCTCTCCCAAACATGTAATAAAATGTGTTTGGCCTTTTGAACTCTGACTGACAGGGAGAAGATGGGGAGGACGGGCTGGATGGTGTTGATGGAGAACAGGTTACATCTTTATTTCACTTAATTTTGTTTCTTTTCCTCAACCTTACTGCACATAAACAGTTTTTTACAATGTCTAGAAATGATTGAAAGTCTATACTCACTGTGTAGGGTGATGCTGGCCTTCATGGGCTTCCAGGACCTAAAGGAGACCTGGGTGGCGCTGTAACTACACATATCATCACACTCCACATCCATCTGTTTTATTTTATCACATGCAGCTGTTCCCTTCCACCTCACTTAATACTATTAATATGATCAGAAAGGCAACATGAAAGCATCCCAGACATGATTCAGTGGCTTTCTCACTACAGTAGCTTGAGTTTTTATGTTTCAGGGTTTAAAAGGTTTGAAGGGGAATACCGGACCTAAGGGACACGGCGGTGTGAGAGGAGATCCTGTGAGTCTTTCCCGTGTGTTTGATTTCCTTGAACTCAAATAAACTCTAATAAAACACACTTTTCACATCTGACTAGTTTATTTTTCAGTCCAATGTCCAACAATGGATATACATGCATCTCAGGAGAATTCTGTCATTTTTGTTGTTTTATTTCACGAGTTTTAATGTGACCTTCATATTAAGAAAAATATTAAAATATGTTAGTTGTAATAAGTCAACCCCAGGGACATAAAAGTGCCCATAGTTGAAGAAACACCATCTTATAGAAGTTGTTTTCTAACTTTCAAACAACCTGACTTCATTTCTGACTCTTGATCTGTGTGTGTCTCTGTGTACGTGACAGGGGTCACCAGGAATAGACAACAGAATTCCGGGTCCAAAGGGTGAGAGGGGATATGCTGGACTCCCGGTGAGGGGCCTTCTTCATTCCTTCTGGAAAATGTTACCATGATTTGTTTGTATTAAAACGTCAGAATGTTTCTGTGTGAGAAGAGAAGACTGATATTGTAGAGCTGTATTCTTCGTATATGATTATGAGAACACATTACTGAAAAGTCCTCTCATGCAACATTGTATTTTTTTATTTTTTTTGTAATGGAGTGGTACAAACTTGAGTAAGCTAGGATTTATATCGCATTCATGTTATTTATTTAGTTCAGTTCACATCTGTTATTCCACCATTTCTTGAAAGGGGCAACATTTACACCGCAAGACCTAATGCTCAGATATTTCCTTTGTTTATTTAAAGGATTAGTTCCCCCCCCCCCCCCACCCCCCCAAAAAGCCCCTGTCATTATTAATATGACACAAAAGGAGACTATTTGAAGAATATTCACACTCTTTTCCATACAAGGACATTTCACAGTGAACATATCTGTTAAGCTCCTATAAGGGCACAACAACACCATGAGGAACCACAAAAGTAGTCCAGATGAAAGATATGTATTAAATGTGGAACCTCATTTTTAAGATGAAAACAAAAATCAAAACATGATCTCTAAAGTTTTAAGCTGTTTACAAGCATGCACCAGGATCCAATCTGTGGCAGATATTGGTAAATAATCAGAACTGGTTGAAAATGTAAATGCGGCATCATTGGGTTATGATTGTGTTGTGTTGCCAGGGTGACGAGGGGCCTGTTGGACCCCAGGGAAAACCTGGAGATGCCGGTGATCCTGTAAGTGATACACTTGTACTTTTAGCTTCTCACTTTGAAATGAAGTGCAGCTCATTTCTGGTGCCATTTTTTTGATGATCACACTGCTACACAACACCACATTCCATTATAAGATTGTGTTGTTTCACTCTGCAGTTTTTTCTGGCAAACGTGCAGAGGGAGGATTTTTATTTCATTTTTTAATTACAGCTTTATGTGTATAGAAATTTTATCCTTCAAATAATTTCTCAGTGTTGTTTTGTAGGGTGCTCCTGGAAGAAAAGGCCCACCAGGACTCCCGGTAATGTACCACATAAAAGTTTCTATTCTATTCTATTCTATTTCACTCTAATCTACTCGAACCTTCTCTCTTCTATTTTAATCTTCTAACTGACTCTATTCTATTCTAACCCGCTCTAGCCTACTATATTATATTCTAACCTACTCTATTCTATTTGAACTTTATTCTATTTTAACATAATCTAACCTACTCTATTCTATTGTGAACAATTATTTTCTATAACCTATTCTCTTACTTTATATTCTATTCAAACTACTCTAACCTATTCTATTCTAACCTTCTCTATTCTATAACCTATTCTCTTATTTTATATTCTATTCTAATCTACTCTTTTCTAACTAACTCTATTCTATATTAACTTCATCTTTTCTTGTTAACCTATTTTAATAAACTATATTCTATTTAACAAACTCTAACCTATTGAATCTATTCTATTCTAATCTACTTTGTACTAATTTATTCTATTGTATTGTAACCTACTCTATTTTATTTAAACTTTGTTATATTCTAGACTAATCTGACCTACTCTATTTTAATCTGATCTGTTCTATTCAAAACTACTATATTCTATAACTTATTCTCTTTTTTTTCTATTCTAACTTTATTCTATTGTAACTACTCTAACCTACTCTACTTTATTCTAACCTATTCTATAACATAATCTCTTATTTTATATTCTATTCTAATCTACACTGTTCTAACGGACTCTATAAAATTCTAACCTACTCCATTCTATTTTAACCTTTTCTATTCTAATCTGCTCTGTTCTGACTGACTCTATTCTATTCCAGCATACTCTATTCTTTCTTATTCTGCTCTAATCTACTCTAACCTACTCAAATTTACTCTATTATATTTTAACCTATTCTATTAGAATGTACTCTGTTCTAATTAACTCTGTTCTATTTTAATCTATTCTTGTAAACTCAATTCGATTTAAGAAACTCTAAACTACTTTATTCAACTTTAACTTATTCTTTTCTAACCTACTCTATTGTTTTTTTAACCTATTCTATTCTAATCCTTTTTATTTTAACCTACTGTAATCTACTCTATTCTGTTTTGACCTATTCTAATCTACTCTATTCTGTTCTGACCTATTCTAATCTACTCTATTCTGTTCTGACCTATTCTAATCTACTCTATTCTAACTGACTCTAACCTATTCTGACTATCTTCTAACCTATTCTGTTCTAATATACTCTATTCAGTTCTAACCTACTGTAACCTAATCTATTCTATTTAAACCTATTCTATTCTATTCCATTCTAACAGACTCTGTTCATTCTATTGAATTCCATTCTGTTCTTCTGATGGTGATGTGTGGTTAATGTATACAATATGTGTGTGTGTGTGTACATGTATGTATAGGGTGGTGATTCAGATAGTAAAGGAGATGCTGGACAGCCAGGCACTCCTGGTTACCCTGGACAAGTGGTGAGAACTGGAAACATTCATTCTTTTTTCAAAATAAACACACAATAACAGATTTCCTCTCATATATTAGTGTGTGATTCTTTAGGTATTGCTATAACATTCTATACATTTTTTTATGTATTTTGCGTGTTAAGGGAGCAGCTGGCCGAAACGGGCCCAAAGGAGAAAAAGGTGGTCCAGGTGTACCTGGAATTCAGGTGTGTCACTCTTGCATGACTTCTTATCCTAATTTTAATGTATATTGTCTAAACTTGTTGCATTTTCATTGATTAACCTTAAAGTTAGAAATGGATATAGAATGCAAAGAAAAAAACAAAAACAAATAATAGTTCGAGAAATTTACTGTATGTGTAATTTGTTAATGTAATTTGTGTTTTCATAGGGTCCATTTGGCCAGTCTGGGGTTAAAGGGTCAAAAGGCAGTTCAGGACCCAGAGGACCAAGGGTGTGAAAGACTGATGCATTCATGCTTTTTTGAAATCCTCATGGATATTACAAACACACATGAATTCCTTTAATATAAAAAGATCAAATTAAGAATAAGATTTAATAAAGAAATTAGGGAGTGTACACAACTTGCAACCAGCAACAATGAATCTGACTCTGAATTTGAAAATATTTGAATACCAAAACTCTAACAAAGTCATTAAAATGCATTAAAGGGATAGTTCACCCAAAAATAAAAATTCTCTCATCATTTACTCACCCTCATGCCATTCCAGATGTGTATTACTTTTTTCTTCTTCTGCAGAACAGAAAGATTTTAAGAAGAATGTCTCAGCTCAGCAATAATATACAATGCAAGTGAATGGTGGCCAAAACTTTGAAGCTCCAAAAAGCACAAAAGGCAGCATAAAAGTAATCGATAAGGCTACAGTGGTTTAATCCATATCTTTTGAAGTGATCCAATTGGTGCTTAATTACACTTCCTAGTGCTTAACGCATGCACAGAGCGCTAGATGGCACTAGGAAGTGTAGTTGAGCTTGAAATCACGATGGCCAAGGAGACTACTTATGTCATGATTTATTGTGAAAAAAAGGGTTATATTTTGGTCTGTTCTCACCCAAAATCGATTGGATCGCATCAGAAGACATTGATTAAACCACTGGAGTTGTATGGATTACTTTTATGATGCCTTTGTGTGCTTTTTTGGAGCTTCAAAGTTTTGGTCACCATTCACTTGCACTGTATGGACCTACAGAGCTGAGATATTCTTCTAAAAATCTTTGTTTGTGTTCAGCAGAAGAAAGAAAGTCATACATGTACACATCTGGGATGGCATAAGGGTGAGTAAATGATGAGAGAATTTTCATTTTTGGATAACTATTCCTTTCACACTCTTACACATGTTTAGGGTCTACCAGGTGACATCGGAATCAAAGGAGAGCTGGGGCCAGAGGGAATCAAAGGGCCACCGGTCAGTTTGCACATTAAAAATCAAAAACAACCACAAGTTTTATTGTACAGTTTACTGTAGTTTATCAAATCACTTTGAACTTACTGATGGATAAAAAAAATTAAAAAATCCTTTACATGCTGTTTTTGCCATTTTTAATAGCATTAGTAGTACATAACCTCGGAGCTGCACTAGGTTTCATGCTACAGTACAGGATGTAATTATGTAATTTGAGTTACTAGTCATTTGTATCTCATGTTAATTATTCTACTTCTATTCCATAGCTGAATTAAAGTTGTCAAGGTCCTGATTTTTTTATTTTCTAATTGCTAGTTTACAATACATTTTTTATTGATAATTATTTTAATAAGATAATCAGAACTGTTAACATACCCCCTATATCACTGTAGAGCATCTGTGTGTAGCTTTTCAATCCAATTTATGCCTTTAAACAGGGACAAGATGGAAGAGATGGATTTGGCCCTGTTGGTTACAAAGGATACAAGGTACCTATAATTTATTCACTGGAAAATCAGATTTCAAAATTTTAAATAATTTTTTCTTTGTTAATTCTACGAGAAGTTGCATCTGTGAAACTCCTATTTTTTTGGTTTAAAATTTATGCTTTTAATATTTCTATTTCACTTGTTTTCTATTTTAACTCCTTGTATTTTTATGGCTATTCAGTTAAAAGAAAAATAAATTTGTTTTTAGGGAAATCCTGGATACATTGGCTTTCCTGGTTTACAGGTGTGTTAAATATAGTTAAATATCTGTTGCATTTGATCACTTATTGTTTATAAAATAATAATAATAATAATAAATATTAAATAATTATTAAGAGTGATATTAATAATAACTTTAGGGTGATGATGGTGCCAAAGGTTCAAGTGGAAGTAAAGGATATAAAGGTTATCAAGGAAGACCAGTATGTTTCATTTCATTTACTTTTTTTGCTCATTTATTACCCTTTTTATTACCATGTTATTACCATACATTTTAATTCTATGAGTTTACTTATAATATATATATATATATATATATATATATATATATATATATATATATATATATATATATATATATATATATTACAGAAAGTGTATGTATGCAGTATATTCATGTGTTGTGTACTGATGTGATCAGGGGAATACTGGTGGTCCAGGTAATCCAGGTGTCCCAGGAGAAAGAGGGATGGATGGACACAGGGTCAGTCATTCTGTTCATGCATTTTAAATCAACAGACCACACTGTCCACTATTCATACTGTTAATATTGCAATATTTTCTTTGCCACTAAGTTACCACTATTCATCTTTAGAGTTTTAAATTTACCTCATTTTTTTAGGGCAATAAAGGACCTCCTGGAACCAGTCCAATAGCTGTAGGTTCACATTACTTTAATTACTTAGAATTAATCATACAGTATTGAATTGCTCCTTGGTTCTTAAAGTTTAACTATTTTTTTTTTTTTTTTTTTTTTTTATGCCTATGGACATTAAGGAATGTGAACTGATCCAGTACATCCGAAAAAACTGTGGTGAGTTTAAAAACTCTTAAAGCTTGAATAATTTTGGCACCACTTGCGCTACTAAAGGAATAAACAATGTTTTCAAAATGACTTTCCGAATACGTCCCCCGTCTGTTGTTGATTGAACAAACAGATAGTCCCGCCCCCAACTCACACCATTGGTTGAGTCAGTGTTGTTTTGTTGTGCTGGAAGACATAACAAACAGAGAACATTTTTACAGCACCTCAGAGACACAGTGTTTACAATTTTCAACAAATTTAATGGATTAATATTTTAGTTTTAGTTGTCTTTGTGTATTAAGCTGGGACAGGAGAAAGTATTTTAACACCAAAAGTTACACACTTTATTAATGCAACAGTTAGTCATTTTTAATCACTGAGTTTATCTTACTACTGTGTTTTATTTCACTTTTACATGTCCTAAAATCTTTTAATGTATCTGAATGGTATCTTTTATTTTATGTCTCAACAGCTTGCTGTGCAGGTATGATACAGGCCTCATACTGTAACTATATTTCTATGCCTCATTCATACAAAAATATTTTTTTTATCATTGTTATATAATTATATTATTATTTTTTAAATAACACATTTATTCATTACAAACTACTCTGCTGTCCAGAGTTCACCTAAAATGATAATTCTGTCATCATTTACTCACCCTCATGTCATTAAAAATCCATATGCTGTTTTTCAGTGGAACTTAATAGAATAATTATACAACAATAGTTCATAGTGACAATAGCTGTCAAGCTCCAAAAAGGAGGACAAAAAATCATGAAGTTATTGTATGGAAAACAGCTGCATGCAGATTCTTCACATCTTCTTTTGGGTGAACTATTCCTTTAATTATTTTGCTCATTCCTCAATACTTTTAGGTAGCAGTGCCCAGTGTCCAGTTTACCCCACAGAGCTGGTGGTAGCCCTGGACATGTCTGCTGGCGTAACTTCTCAGGTGTTCGAGCGGATGCGTTCTGCTGTTCTTTCTCTATTGGAGAACATTTCTATTGCTGAGACAAACTGTCCTTGGGGAGCTCGGGTGTCTGTGATCTCCTACAGCAGTGAGTCCAAGTACCTCATCCGCTTCTCAGACTACCATCAGAAGAAGCCCCTGCTGGAAGCCGTGAATATGATTCCTCTGGAGAGAACCACAAAGACCAGGGACATTGGACAAGCCATGAGATTTGTGGCACGGAACGTCTTCAAACGGGTACGAGAGGGTAGGCTCATGAGGATGATTGCTGTGTTCTTTACAAATGGACCATCGAGGGGTACATCAAGCATCACCACGGCCATGTTGGAGTTCAAGGCGGCAGACATTGGCCTCGGAGTGATCGCTTTAAGTCCTGCTGATGAAATTCGCAGAGCAATGCAGGTAGATGAGAAAACCATTGAATATGAAAATGCAAATATATTTAGTGTGATGTTCAGAACTATGATGATGAAAATACATCAGTGGATTAGTTTACCCAAAAATGAAAATTCTGTCATAATTTACTCACCCTCATGTTGTTTCAAACTCCGAGCCCGAGTGGGATTTAAACCCGCTGGGCATGCATTCCCTGGCATGGGAGTCAGACGCGCTAGAAAGGAGGCTAAAAAGCCATGGCCTTAGCCTTGGTCAATAGTGCGTCTCAAGGCCAGGAGAGTGAGGTTTTGCACACTGCACAGCTATCATGTACCAGTGGCAACCGTTACACATGCGGAACATAAAGAAGGAATTATAAAGAATAATAATGATTATTTGGGTTATACTATACAAACTATACTAAACTATTCCTATATATGGAATATTCCAAACATCAGAGAAATTCAAGTGTGACGTTCCACCTGTTTTCATCAGGGGGCAGTAAGCGAAACTCACAGACAAAAATCCAAACTGAGGCTTGCTTTGCACTAGCAAAAGCAAAAGATGAGAAATCGTTCTTGCATTCAAACAGCTGGACAGAGCACAATTCCAACTGCAGGGATCTCGAGATGTGTTTTTCTAAGTTTCTAACTACGTTTAACTTGACACAGCGAACTAAAAATGCTGTCCTTCTTCGCACGTTACACGTTATTTAAGGACCCGATAGCAGTCGCGTAACACAGACAATCACCTTGCAGCTCACACCACGTCAGATTATTGCCTAGTTAGTTTCTGACTGATACAACCTGATTATTAATTCACCACTAACCTTACCATTTGTCTCAGGTTGACGATACAGGAAGCTACATCATTGTTGATGGAGGAGGAGTCAAACGCATTAAACAGTGTGTCATTTGTTTTGGTAAGCTCCAGTGCAGACACATACTGTAAATATGATTCTTTAAACAAGACAGCATCCAAACATTTAGCAACCAGCATTCTGAATGAATAAAAGTGACAATGGGTTTTTTTTTAAAAACCTAGTGAGCTGCCTCGTTGCCTCCTTCCTTCATAGGCAGCATCCTAAATGACATGGAACCTCATAAGCAACTCATTTGGAACACTCTATATGTAGCAATTCTACGCTCCACACAAACAAACTTGATAACTGATTTCTATACAGGTGACGCGAGAGAATGACACAATGCTCTAATGTGCAAAAGTATACACAGCGCACACATTTTAGGTAAATAGGCCACGTACACACTACAAAGTTTCAGGAGTAACAACCACGTTTAAATGTGGGAGTGAATCCCCTAAATTATCATTCCAAGTGTCTACAGAATACAGGATTTACTCCCAAATTGGCAATGATTTACAAGTGATAACCATTACGGTTCCCGCAGGTCCTTAATAAAGTCTGAAAATGTCTAAAATTCAGTTTTGCACAATTTAATGCTGATAGAAGTCTAAAATATCTTAAATGACACAAAAAAGTATTCATTATCATTTGAAGAGGTCTTAAATTTGGAGACTGAAAGACAGGAATCGCAATATGGTCTAGTCACTATATTGGTACATAAGCTTTAAATATGATGTGTAATTAAATATAATTCTTCCATGAACTCACTTAGTGAAATATTTTAAGTGGAAAACATATCTTGAATATTTTAAACTTGCAGATACCCTATTTTTCACTGTTAAACTGACTTAGGCCCACATTCAACAAGACTTTAAATTTTCTTAAGTAATTATCTGTGATATATGAATTATTTTGAGATTTTTTCTAGGTTTTGTATATATAATATTTCAAGCACTAAATATTGATCTTGTGTAGAATAAAACTTTCTTGCAAGTCATTGTATGCCCATCTTGTGAGTGATTTGTTCTTCTGTTCAATTAATTTGTCAAAACGCTTCCCAAATCGTCCTAAATGATTTGTTAACTTATCAGTATAAATCAAAACTACAGTGCATTCAAAAAGTATTCAGACCCCTTAATATTTTGTTATGTTGCAGGCTAAAATGCTTTAAATTATTTATTTTTCACATCAATCTACACTCCATACCCCATAATGACAAAGCAAAAAACAGATTTTTGATAACTTTAGGGTCAGTGGTAGCTCAGCGGTTAAGGCTCTGGGTTACTGATCAGAAGGTTGGGGGTTCAAGCCCCAGCACTGCTAAGATGCCACTGTTGGGCCCTTGAGCAAGGCCCTTGACCCTATCTGCTCCAGGGGTGCTGTATCATGGCTGACCCTGCACTCTGACCCCAGGCTAGCTGGGATATGTGAAAAAGAAGAATTTCACTGTATATGTGCAAATGTATAATGTGTGATAAATAAAGAAAATTATAATTAATTAAATTATAGAAAATTATAATTATTATAAAAAAAATTATAATTATAATTATAACTTTGCAAATTTATTAAAAAGAAAAAACTGAAATATCACATTGACCCAAGTATTCAGACCCTTATCTCAGTATTTAGTTGAAGCACCTTTGGCAGCGATTATAGTCTCAAGTCTTTTTGGGTATGATGTGACAAGCTTTGCACACCTGGATTTGGGGATTTTCTACCATTCTTCTCTGCAGATCCTCTCAAGCTCTGTCAGGTTGGATGGGGACTGTTGGTGGACAGCCATTTTCAGGTCTCTCCAGTGATGTTCAATCGGGTTCAAGTCCGGGCTCTGGCTGGGCCACTCAAGGACATTCAAAGAGTTGTCCCTATGCCACTCTTGCATTGTCTTGGCTGTGTGCTTAGGGTCGTTGTACTGTTGGAAGGTTAACCTTTGGCCCAGTTCCTGAGCACTCTGGACCAGGTTTTCATTAAGGATTTTCTTCTGTATTTTGCTGTGTTCAGCTTTTCTTCAATCCTGACAAATCTCCTAGTCCCTGCTGCTGAAAAACACACCCACAGCATGATGCTACCACCACCATGCTTCACTGTTGGGAAGGTATTGTGCAGGTGATGAGAGGTGCCTGGATTCCTTTCCTTTCCGCTGTGCACCAAAGCAGACAAAGAGTTGCTCAGAGATCCTAAAACTCTGCGTGTGATCCAAATAGATGCGTAAAGTGCGCACTGGACACAGCAACGACAACGCTGGGTCTGCCTCCTCCTGGGGCAGCGCTCGCAGGTTCACCACCTGGTCCCTAAAAGGGGTCGTGGGAACCTGGGGCACATACCTTGCAGGTCTCCTACCCTCTTGATGGAAGTGAGTGCAGTCAGGAGGGCAGTCTTCAAGGAGAGTGCCTTAAGCTCAGCTGACTGCAAAGGCTCAAAGGGGGCTCTCTGTAGACCCTGAAGAACTACAGAGAGGTCCCATGAGGGAATGAGGCGCGGTCTGGAGGAGTTCAGCCTCCTGGTGCCTCTCAGGAACCTAATGATCAGGTCATGCCTCCCTAAGGACTTACCGTCCACTGTGTCGTGGTGTGCTGCTATAGCAGCGACATACACCTTCAAGGTGGAAGGAGACAACCGCCCTTCCAACCTCTCCTGCAGGAAGGAAAGCACCGATCTGACTGTGCATCTCTGAGGATCTTCCTGTTGGGAAGAACACCACTTAGTGAACAGACGCCACATACAGGCGCCTCTTAGAGGGGGCCCTAGCCTGAGTGATCGTGTCTACCACTGCGGATGGTAGACCGCTTAGGTCTTCCGCATCCCGTCCGTCCACACAGATTCTAGAGGTCTGGTCACGGGTGCCAGATGGTGCCCTGTCCCTGAGAAAGAAGATCCTTTCTCAGGGGAATTCTCCGGGGGGGGGGGGGGGCTGTCGTGAGGAGCGTGAGGTCTGAGAACCACATCTGGGTGGGCCAGTAGGGTGCTACCAGGACGACTTGCTCCTTGTCCTCCCTGACCTTGCACAGAGTCTGTCATATGCTGAGCGTGTCTATGCCGAGAGGTGCCTTGGTCAGGGTGTACCAGAGCGGGCAGTGGGAGGATTCTTGGGAGGCGAACAGGTCTACCTGTGCCTGTCCGAATCGACTCCAAATCAGCTGGACCACCTGAGGGTGGAGTCTCCACTCTCCCCTGAGGGTAACCTGCTGTGACAGCGCGTCCGCTGCAGTGTTGAGGTCGCCCGGGATATGAGTGGCTCGCAGCGACTTGAAGTGCTGCTGACTCCAGAGGAGGAGACGGCGGGCGAGTTGTGACATACAATGAGAGTGCAGACCACCTTGGCGGTTGACATATGCTACCGTTGCCGTGTTGTCTGTCCAAATTAACAAGTGCTTGCCCTGGATCAACGGCCGGAACCTCCGCAGGGCGAGCAGAATTGCCAACAACTCGAGGCAGTTGATGTGCCAATGCAGCCGCGGGCCCGTCCATAAGCCGGTGGCTGCGTACCCATTGTAAACAGCGCCCCAGCCCATTTTGGAGGTGTCTGTCATGACCACGACGCGCCTGGAGACCTGCTCTAAGGGAACACCTGCCCGTAGAAACAAGAGGTCAGTCCAAGGGCTGAAGAGACGGTGACAGACCGGCGTGATGGCCACGTGAAGTGTCCCGTGGTGCCATGACCATCTCGGGACTCGAGTCTGAAGCCAATGCTGAAGCGGTCTCATATGCATCAACCTGAGCGGGGTGGCCACCACTGAGGATGCCATATGCCTCAGGAGCCTCTGAAAGAGTTTCACTGGAACTGCTGTTTTCTGTTTGAACGCCTTCAAACAGGTCAGCACCGACTGTGCGTGCTCGTTCGTGAGGTGTGCTGTCAATGAGACTGAGTCCAACTCCAAACCGAGAAAAGAGATGCTCTGAACTGGGAGGAGCTTGCTCTTTTCCCAGTTGACCCGAAGCCCTAATCAGCTGAGGTGCGAGAGCACCAAGTCCCTGTGTGCACACAACATGTCCCGAGAGTGAGCTAGGATTTGCCAATCATCGAGATAGTTGAGAATGCGAACACCCACTTCCCTTAACGGGGCAAGAGCTGCCTCTGCGACCTTCGTGAAGACGCGAGGGGACAAGGACAGGCCGAAAGGGAGGACCTTGTACTGATAAGCCTGACCCTCGAATGCAAACCACAGGAAGGGTCTGTGTCGAGGTAGAATAAAGACGTGAAAGTACACGTCCTTCAGGTATACCGCCGTGAAACAATCTTGATACCGGATGCTCGCCAGAATGCGTTTTTGCATCAGCATCTTGAACGGGAGTCTGTGTAAAGCCCGGTTCAGTACTTGCAGGTCCAAGATTGGCTGCAACCCACCGCCTTTTTTCAGTACGATGAAGTAGGGGCAGTAAAACCCCTTCTTCATCTCGGCCGGAGGGACAGGTTCTATCGCACCCTTCCATAGGAGGGTGGAGATCTCCTGGTGCAAGGTAGCAGCGTTTACGTCCTTCACCAAGGTGAAGTGGATACTGCTGAACCTGGGCGGACGCCTGGCGAACTGAATTGTGTAGCCGAGTCGGACGTTCTGGACCAGCCATCGCGATGGATTGGAAAGCACAAGCCACGCATCCAAGTTCCGTGCGAGGGGGACAAAGGGACAATGTCATCGGACGTACCGGCATGTGGAGCCTCGTGGCGGGGCGGAGCTCAAGGTGCCACACCATGTCGTGGCCATGCTGAGTCTAGGGACATCGAAGCACTTACCTGGCTCCTTGTGATCACCCCCGGAACAGCCTGGGACGGGTGAGGAAGAGGCCTGGCGGAGGCGGTTCCATTGGGGTCCCCAAATCACCCCCAGTGCTAGCCATGCTGGCCTCAAACCCGTAGGTAGAAGGACGGAGGCGGGGAGCCGCTGGGGAGCCGCGACAGCAACATTGCCATGGTCATGTTCTCGCAGTGAGAACATGAACCATCCACGAACGCTGCCTCTGTGTGGGTCACGCCCAGACATGAAAGACAGTGATTGTGACCATCTGAAGTTGAGAGGTAACGACCGCAACCAGGAATAACACACAATCGGAAAGGCATCTTTAAAAAGACGCATCTTTAAAAAGACGTTCCGTGTGTGCCGCTCTTTTAGAGAAATACTCTTTCAGGAAAATATACTCTCTTTTTTCTGCCGAAGCGCTCAGGGGCGTTCTCTGCAGTGCACCAGTGCAGAGGATGGAGAAGCTGCTGAAATGCGCCGTCAGATCCAGCAGAGGTAAATGAACAGTCGTGAGAATTCAGCTCAGTGAGCATGACCATTCGGCTCCAAAGAGAAAATCTGAATGAGTGGTTGCATACCAGCTCCTTTTATACCCGTATGTCCGGGGGAGTGGCATGCAAATACCACTCACCAATTTTCATTGGCCTTTTATCAAAGACCAGAGGTGTCTCGGGCTCCCAAGAGTGACCCCTAGTCACTACATCGACACAACGTCGAGTGAGTGACAGATAGGGAACAATAATTTAAAGCATTTTAGCACAAGGCTGCAACAACAAAATGTGAAATAAATGAAGGGGTCTGAATACTTTCTGAATGCACTGTATTTTTTAAAATTGATATAATCACAAACGCCCGCAAAGGTCTTGGAAAAGTCATGGAAATTCATTGGTCAAAAATGGTGGGAACCCTTTATTGTTTGATGCTGCCTTAGAATTTGGCCAAAACGAGGGATACTTAAATACAGCATAATTAATGTTCCTACCTTAATTTTGGAAGCATACCTACAGTATGTTGCCTTAAAATTCTGCCTCTTCAAGCCACTGACTATTGAAATTGAACCAATGTCCTTCATTTTAAGCCAACAGCATTTATTTTCTTCTCCCAGATCGTTGTAACCCAGACCCAACTTGTGGTGTAATCCTGCAGCCAGAACCCCTGCAAATGGATTTGGACCTGTCTGTCCTACTTGATGGGTCTGATAATCTGAACACTCAACAGTATTTAGGAGTGAAGGAGCTTGTACTTTCTCTGTTGGATGAGATCGATGTGAGCAATGACCCTGTCAGAGCGGACGGCAAAACCAGGGTGGCCGTCTACCAGCAGAGTTCCACTTACTTCACCTCTTACATCAACGAGGAGTTTAGCTTCACTAAATTTAAGGATCGTAATGTGATGAAGAGGCATATTGATAACATGGTGCAGCAAGTGGGCGGAACATCCCATCTTGAGTTCGCTTTGGAGTGGATGGTTACTAATGTTATCATTAACACACAAAGACCGCGCAAGAAACAGATGCTTTTAACTGTTTTTGGTGAAGACTCTGAGCACTTGAACAAAGTTCAGCTTGATTATGTGTCTAAACTGTGTAAGTGCCAGAATGTCATTATGTTTATCATCATGGCGGGACAGAAATTCAACTGGACCCAGTTGGAGGTGCTCACCAACTCTCCTCTGGAGCAGCGCCTGGTTTTTGTGGGTTCTGCCGTACAGAGAGATCGAGAGTACGCCAAGCGTTTCATTGATGCCTTCCTGCATATGCTCAACAGTAAGAAATATTCACATCACTTTGTAATTCCAATTACCACAGAAAATAATGTTGACTCATCCCTCTGTTTGAAAAAACAAACACAAATAGTGTGTACAGTAATTCACTTACAGTGTAAGTCTTTGAGGCAATCGAACAGCCCCAGAATAAATTATACACAGCATATATATACATGATTTATCACACACACAAAAAATTCATAAAATAAAATAAAATAAAATAAATTAAGATGAATGATGTGGCTTTTACAGAAAAAAAGTTGTGTGAAAGTTGACAATGTGTATTAGACTTGACATGAAGAATAACAGTTTCTTTGATCTTTTGACATATAAACATACTGTAAGTTTCAGAACTCAAAACTTCCTCCTCACTGCAAAAAGAGCATTTATTGAAACCAAGTTGCCAAAATGACTAATTTTCTACTTCCTCCACATTGTGATGTCACAATCAGGTAGACTGCCTCCACCATAACACATCAATGCCTACTTTACCTTATCACTTCTGTAGCAAGTAACCATAACAGTGGGTGTTTACTGTCAAGTCTTAAAGGAGAAGCAGCACCAAAACCAAGCATTTCTGACAGATGTTCCGAATGAGGGTGGAAAATTATCATGCTTTACAAATATGACTCTTTTGTGCAAAAACTTTACTAATATTGTAAGTGAACATCAAGGAAAATATTAAAATAATTTAAAAAGTCATGTCATGACACCTTTAAGACTGAGATCATAGCAAATCCAGTTGTTAGTTCTTCCTGTAAAGCACTGTTTGTATCTGTCTGAGGAATGATTAGGAATTATTTTCTGTAGTTATTAACAAAATGCCATAGATGCTGTAGATAGCACTTAAGTTGTATTCAACTCATTCTTTTAAGTCCTGTGTTGTATTTTATCATTACATCATTTGACCTCACTTTAATAGCATCCTGTTGTTTTGCAGGAGAAATCTTTCCACAGTCAATGTCACCACCTCGTGAGTGTGCCGGTTTTGTTCCAAGGCCTGTTGATTTTGCACAATCCACCGATAGGTAAATGTGATTTAGCAGCCACAAGCTTTTAACATAAAATCACAAAAGCTGAAACAATGTTGAGACCATATTGAATTTGTTTCCTTAGGGGCCGTTCAGACCGAACCATTCTTGCGCAGAAAAAAACAAAAAACAAAAAACAGTTGCAGCACAACAAATAAAACATAGTGCATGTGTCTCGAGTGTTTAAAGAAATGCAGGAAACACTGGAAAAAACAACCAGAGGTGCAGCGCAACTGTCAATGATGTCCATCTAGCGCTTGTTTACATAAAAAAACAAATGCAAACAGCACAGATTGATAAAAATGACTTTGCTGTGAACAACCCCTAATTGTTTTACTATGTCTGCCATTAGAGTCTAAAGCCCAAAGTATACTTCGGTTGTCTGCGTTGCTGATCGCTTCGCGCACAGTATGCTTGACGCAAATGTCGTCATTAGCACAGTCTGCGCAGACTGTCCCAGATTTTCTCAACAGGCTCACAGTCCTCATATGTGCGCATCATCGGCGCATGCGCCAGCTGTTGACTTTACTAAAAGAGTTTCACAAAAGAGTATACTTTAAGAGGCAATGCGGTCGACCAGGCGCTATCCGATCCGGAACGCAGAAAAACGGTATATCCGGGCCTTAAACCAGCCCCTAGAACTGTGTCAAGTAAAGTTGTGAGTTTGTGAGAGTTGTGAGTTATTTTTTGTTTGTGTTTTATTTTCCCAACCATTGCCAAATGAAATCTAATGATTTCAACAATATTTACGAAAAAAAAAAAAAAAAAAAAAGATTTAATGGCCCAATTGCTTGTCCACCATTTTGAATTTTATTGTAAACTGCTTTTCGCAACTATTTGGTGTACTGAAAAATTATTTATCTTTAGGCACAGCTCATAATCCAACCAAAGGTTGTAGGATTGAATCCCACCTAGAGTTGTCTTTACATTGACTTACTAAAAGCTGGCATCTTTTGCAGCTTGCAGCTTCTGTACAGTATATTCAAAGGTGGTTCTTGTAAAGCAAAACACAATAGCATTTCAGTGACTATTTCTCAAATACTTTCAACTATGCTATAAAACATGGCTTATGAAGCCCAGTGTAGTGATGGTTTTGTTTTGTTTGTAAGATGAAATGTTAAAAGATGCTGGAATATTGGACAATAATTAGCTGAACAGGACACAGTCTGCACTTTTTAATTAAATTAATTCTATGTGTTTTAGATTCGTCATGCCCACCGTCCCCCCAACAGATGGACCTCTGGAAGAATATGAAGATGTTTATGATGTGCAAGACACAGAACCATATACAGAAACCAATCAAAATGAGAACACTGACCATCGTACAGAAGCACACATAGCGGAAAACTCTGAGCCTCCCAAGACTAAACATGGTGAAGCCAGATTCCGGTTTCCTGACCAATCAGATCTCTCATTTAACTGCTTTAATTTCCTTACTATCTGCATAGCTCTTTGATATTTCCCATATACACCTGGTATTAAAATCCCTTTTAGGTGGTCCAATTACAAGTGGACAATCCTAATTACAGGTATAAATGGGGTCCAAAACGTTTTGTGATTAAAAACTCAAAAACCATATTCAGAAATAGGAACGCACATGACTAAACTGTATTTGTATTGTAAAAGCTAATGTGTCCTGTAGTGTCTCAGACAACATTGAAGGACCACCTGCCCACCTGTCAATGAGTCATTGAGATAAAACAAAGGTTATACACTTGCTGACTTAAAAAAGAAATGACTGTCCTGTTGAAAAATTTGGAAAAGCCCAAACATACAATTCACACAGATGATTATCTTTGATAAAAGCTGAAGCATGCACATCTTAAATTAATTTAATACAGATACTCAATAAAATAGCAATAAGCATTCCACTCAAAACATCACATTTGTAGTTAAATTAAAATTTAAGTAGAGCAACTTGTTTATAGACTCTTAACATACTTTTTTAATTTTTATTTACAATCATGCAGTGATACACTGATGTAGTAAGTGATGTAAATATGAATTCAGAGACCCTTCCATTAACAAAATGCGATCACAAGTGATCACATGCACAGGTGGTGATATGCTTGACAACTTGTGATCGGATCAACTGAGATGAATGTTAATACCAGATGTACACAGGGCCAATGTTCCATCTGCTAGTGGCACAGTACTGAGCATGTATCCTCTCTCACATTAAAAATGAAAAAAAAAAAAAAAAAAAAAAATTATTATGACTTTTACATTCATATTTGATATATATATATATATATATATATATATATATATATATATATATATATATATATATATATATATATATTAAATATTTGATATATAAATATTGTATTTTTATATTTACCTGTACAGATTGACATTTTTCACATTTCACCCACAGAATCTGAAAATCTTCCAATGGATGACCCCACAATAGATGAGGGTAAAACATACAGTAGACACACCAATAGAATCACACACACACACACACACACACACACACACACACACACACGCGCGTTAGCAATCTAAATGGGACAAGACAGAATCTTCTATTGCTTTTTTATAAAGCTAATTATCATTAGTACAGACTAACCATTAAATTAAACTGTATATTATTTGCATTAATTATCTAACCACTTTCTCAAATGAGGGCATACCCAGATGTCTCAAAACGGAGGTTTTTGTCAGATTTAGTCCCCAAATCTTAGCCCCCCTAACAGATTTGTCCCCAAATGATATAGCAAAGTAAACACACACGACTCTACATCCATTCTGAGGGGGAATTTACTTCTGGAGGGAATTTATTGCACTCATAACACTATTTAGTTGCTTGCATTATCGGTGTTGTTTTATCACCCAATTAAACTAAATACAAACACAGCCACAAAATTAGCTCAATTTCAGGGGTGTAAAGTAACGAATTACGAATACTCACATTACTGTAATTAAGTAGTTTTTCCCAGGAATTTTACTTTTTGAAGTAGTTTTATAATTTTATACTTTTACTTCAGTACAAAGTAGGGAGAGTCTTGTGACTCCCATCAAATCAAATCACATGTAAAAAACTGTAGATCTGGCGGCATCTGTAATGGATGTGGAGGATGCCTCAAACACAGTTCAACACCTGAACATCACGGCCGCACCTGAAAGGGCTTTTCAAGGTGAAAAAATGTCAATTGCATGACTGTGTCATGTGAGTTTAACTTGCTCAAGCCAGATATCAGCATTAATCCTGCCTCTAATTTGAAGAAACATATCGCGGTAAATTTCATATTTCTGATTACTAGATTCTGTGTGTCTATAAAGTAGCCTATAAATTAGCTTTCTATCACTGAGATTATTGGGTTGTTGTGAGAGATTAAGGCAATGTCTTCAACAGGGCTGGGCAATAAAACAGTCTTGATGTTTATCTGAAAAAAAAAATTCAGCTCTGTAGCTCCATACAATGCAAGTGAATGGATGCCAAAATTTTGATGCTCCAAAAAGCACATAAAGGCAGCACAAAAGTAATCCATATGACTCCAGTGGTTAAATCCATGACTTCAGAAGAGATATTATAGGTGTGTGTGAGAAAACGATCAATATTTAAGTCCATTTTTGCTAGAAATTCTTCTCCCTGCTCAGTAGATGGCGATATGCATGAAGAATGTGAATCACCAAAAACAAAAGAAGAAAGTGAAAGTTAAAGTGGAGATTGACTGAGCAGGTAGGAGAATTTATAGTAAAAATGGACTTAAATATTGATCTGTTTCTCACCCAACCTATCATATCACTTCTGAAGTCATGGATTTAACCACTGGAGTCACATGGATTAGGCTACTTTTATGCTGCCTTATGTGCTTTTTGGAGCTTCAAAATTTTGGCACTCATTCGCTTGCATTGTATGGACCAAAAGAGCTGAGATATTCTTCTAAAAATCTTAATTTGTGTTCTGCTGAAGAAAGTCATACAAATCTGAGATGGCATAAGGGTGACTAAATGATGAGAGAATTTTCATTTTTGTGTGAATTATTCCTTTAAAGCCCGATGTGGCCCCTGTACCAAACAACTGCTCTACCGCCTCTATTGTGCGGGACATGACGCGCCAAGTGACCCTGCTTTTTTAGTGTTTTTCCTTGCATTCCTCGCATTGTTTTGAACATGTTTTATGCGCAACATTAACTCTCTCAGTCGGCATTAAGGAAAATTTAGACCCTACACATAAACTGATTTTAATGTAACTGTTTCATACATTATGATATTGAAAATAACTTTCATCTTTTCTTTTCTGTAATCATGTCACCCTTTTATTTTTTTAATTTATTTTTTTATATCAGATTCATGTAATGTTTACAATATCATAGATAAGTGAAGTATTTTAAAAGTTGTCAATCACAAACACCTATAAAATACCTAGTTTTTATTTTTTTTATTCTTTCTGGCACACAGACATAGAAGGGAATGTAAATTACGGTATGTGTGCTTTTTATGGTACAGTTTTTATTATAAAGGGGCATAGCTTTCGCAACTCAATACTCACTACTCATGAGTACTTTTAAATGAGCTATTCTTTTACTCTTACTTGAGTAGTTTTTAGGACAGGTACTTTTACTCTACTCAAACTACATTTTTTAAGAAGTAACAGTACTTTTACTTGAGTATTATTTTTCAGTACTCTTTCCACCCCTGCTCAATTTACACTGGGGACTAAAAAACATATGACAATTACTTGACATTTAAATAATTTACGCCACAGCATTATTCCAGTTTATGTACCATCTGGACAGACCTAAAATCTCTAAAGCGGTGCAGCTGTGAGTTTGCCTTGTTTAGTCTTTTCATATGTAACCAATCAGGCTATAGGAAAACAGTCATTGAGTCTATGGATAAATACCGTTGGTGAGTCTGTGTGATATCTGTGCTACCATATTTTCTTTTTTTCTTCATAGATGTTTGCCAGCTTGACTATGATGCAGGAACCTGCTCCAACTTTTCAGTAAAATGGTATTTCAGCATGTACAGTGGTGAATGTGTGCAGTTCTGGTATGGAGGCTGTGGAGGGAACAACAACCGTTTCAACACTCAAGACGACTGCGAGCTTCACTGTTTGAACACAAAAAAAAGCTCCTCCTAACATGTCCAAACTGTGATATCCAAAGAAGATCCAATGAATCTGCTTACCTACGCTTGCCAATTTCCTAATTCAAGATTGTATTCTCAGCCATAGAGAGCAGCTGGTCATTCTTGAGGTTTTAGCCAAATTAATTTGTACAGTTAAAGCTGATGTGTGTACTGTTTGACAGTGTTAAAATACTGTCTCATATCCTGGCTTATTATGCAGAGACAACAATAAGTAAACCATTTGTAGGTTAATTTCTCTCAAACTGTAAACACTATGGAGCTATAAAGATTCCTCTGTTTGTTTTAGTGGCCTGCCCAGCCTGACACAACAACATCAGCTCAACGAATGGCGTGTGTTGAGGGCGGGACTATCTGTTTGTTTGATCAACAGAAGATGGGGGGCATATTCGAATAAAGCAGTTTAAAGGAAGGTTTATTTTTACAATTCCATTCAGCGGTGCAGAAATTACACACTTCAGCTTTAATTTTAATGAAACTTTAGTTGTAATCACATTTTTAATACTTGGATTTCACTCCCTTGGGTTAGGTTGACAACATGTTTTTGTTTTATTGTTAATACCCATTTTCTTCAACTGCTAAAAGGAATAAACAAACTATGAAAAGAAGAATCTGTTAGTGTATGACTTGTTAAAGTGTTTAACCTTCTCCTAATGGATTCCTATTCTCCAGGACTATTTCTTTGCCCAAACGATGACAGACAGGTAGTGTTCAGAAAACCTGTTTGAAAGCAGCTTTTTTTTAAACACGCACGTGATTAATTTTGCAGTTCTGTTTGCTGATGCTAGTAGTGCATACATTTTACAATTCACTTTAAAGTGTGTAACAAAGCACAAAAGACTTTTTCAGTTCCATGGATCAGATTTAATGACAATTAATGGTTGCATGAGAGTGTGGAAAATACACACAGTATATTGAGAACATAGTTACAGTGATTGTAGTCCTTTAATTCCCATAATTTTGAAGTTATTGACCGCCATTGACAGTCCCATCAATTAAGTGCAATGCATGAAGGCCGGTCACATGCCCCATTGTGTTATTGCTGATGTGAAACATGTTCAGCCCTTGTTTAGAGAGGCGGTTAGTCTCCCCCAGAGACAACATGGACATCCATGAGAAAGCACAGTGGATGTCCTGCAAAGAAATATAAGAATAAAAGTTGTATATTCGAGTGTCAAGCCAGAGAATACAGTATATGCTCCATCTTTTAGGCCACGATCACATTCACGCAATCACATTTTCGATCGAAAACGCATTCATTTCACTATGTTACACCTCACATTCCCACCAGAACTCTCCATAACCGCATACCTTGGAAAATTATGATATTTGGAAACTTTCAAATGGATTAGTGTGGATGTGACTTCAGAAAACCACAAAATTCTTTCTTACACCTTTAAAACTATTAAAACCCCTCACCAGAGACATTTACAACATATTGCTATTAAGACAATCTGTGAAATTGTAGAACTTACACAAACACTATTGGAATGTTTAAATTATACAGCCCTACTACTATGAGTCTAATTACAGAATATACATTATGTGAGAGTAAATATGCACAACCAAACAAAACTACAATAATAGCATTTAAGTGTTGGGGAGTAAAGCCAGGTATTCACTGTATGATTTTTACTGTCCTTTACAATTGTTGCTTGTCAGACTGTGCGATACACATCGTAGCCAAGTCTTTGGTCCCAGTTGTCGTGATTGACAGCGCTGACTAAGTGTTTTACCTTATCTAGTGGTCACTGGAGCAGTCACTGCACAACTGACTGCCAGAACGTTGGAGGCTAAGATCAATCGCAAAGGCATTTAAAGGAATATTCCAGGTTCAATACAAGTTAACCTCAATCGACAATTGTGGCATAATGTTGATTACCACAAAAATTCAATATTATAAATGTTTTCCCTCCTGAATAAGCAAAAATCTGGGTTACAGTGAGGCACTTACGATGGACGTGAATGTGGCCAATCCATAAACGTTAAAATACTCACTGTTTTAAAAGTGTAGCCACAAGACAATATGCAATATGCATGTTAACATGATTTTAGCGTGATAAAATTGCTTACTTACCTTTTCTGTGTAAAGTTAAATCAAATTTTAACATTTTATTGCCATGGTGACACAATGCCATCAACACTAAAATTACCATAAAAGTGATTGATTTAATCAACTTTACAGCTCAAATAATACAAGAGATTTATGAATAAATGAAAGTGCTTTATAAAATAATTACAAGCTTCACATTTCTTCCTTTAAACCCTCTAAATTTGGTGGCATTCACTTCCAAGTACTTTGCTGTAACTTCGATTTTTTGTGTGTGCTTTTTTAGAGAAAAATTGGTAATCAACATTATGCCCCAAATGCTGTCAATTGAGCTTAAATTGTATTGAACACAGAATGCTCCTTTAATCGGCCACCGATAAACATGTCACACTAAATGATCAAAGAGAGCTGACTAAATTCTTTACGCTTTGCGAAATTTGTCTCAGATGGTAAAATCATAAAGTGTAAACCCGGCTTAATTAGTAAATAAATTGCGATTCTACTAACAACATTTTTCAGTATTATGACAGCTTAGCTGTTTTCAAAATACTGTAGCTTTTTAGTAGTCTCACGTAGCCAGACCTTTGACTTCGGTAAAGGTCTGGGATCTATAGCAGCTTCAATTGGAAAAGAACTGCCCATTTAGACAGGAGAAGCCATCATAGGGAAAGAAATAATTTATATAATGGCACAGCAGTCTCCGCGAGCGATTGCTCAGAAAACACACTGGACAATAGCAGAAAATGTGTAGAAAGTGCAAAAAACAGCACAAAAAAAACTTCATCACAGAGTATTTTACAGACATAACAAAGTAAACAAAGCAGAATATGCAGTTATGCTTGTGGATATCCACTTTGCTTTCTGCTACGTGCCTCAAACGAAACTCTGAATATCTTTAAAAGATTTGATGTCACTAACATGGCAAACTTCAACAAATCTGGTGATAATTTTGTCCTCAAAAGCGCTCATTGTATTAACATGAAACCTTGTGAACAAGACTCAGTAACTAGGCAGACTGATGAAAATTCCTGTTTGCT
Organism: Myxocyprinus asiaticus; assembly: GCF_019703515.2. Classification (NCBI taxonomy): domain Eukaryota; kingdom Metazoa; phylum Chordata; class Actinopteri; order Cypriniformes; family Catostomidae; genus Myxocyprinus; species Myxocyprinus asiaticus. The sequence goes on along the minus strand of NC_059364.1, from coordinate 5,710,755 downwards.
TCTACTCGCGGAAGTTCCATGGTTCGAGAAAGCATTTCCAGATTTTGTGTGCTGTGTGCATCAGACGGTTAGAGCACAAACTGTAGATGGTCGTGGGCATGCCGTCTGAGGCTGAGACAAAGTAACAAGTTAGTTTTTCCCAACGAGTAGCTGTGTAACGCAACAAATTGCTACATCACTTTACATCCGAGTTATCTGAGGCAATAATCAAACGCACATGAGCGGCTTTATTATAGTCTACCTGCTTTAAATTATATGTTTTAAGGTTAACTCCCAAACACTGGAATCTAGTATACTAGTTTTGTTTGTACCTCTGTAGGTATGAACGATAACAACACAATCAAATATAGAAGTCTCCTCTATATGCCAAAAATGAGAGCAGTCAGTGAAATTATTCCACGATACTCTGATCTCTCTGTCTACTGCTCTAACAAACTTAAATCAACCAGCCCAAAATAAGCCAGCTAGGATAAATGCTTCTTTCGCTGAGAGGTAATAAGCCATTTGAATCAAGCCATTATCGCTTAATAGTTTGGCAAATGTAAGGCTTGATTTAGCCTTGGAGGATCTTGATGATGTGAAACATCTGTACTCAGGACTGTTTATTAGTCAGTTTTCTGTCTACAGTACCAGTCAAACATTTGGACACACTTGACTGTTTTTCACAATCTTTACACTTTTTAGATCTAAAAGTGTATACTTAAAATCTTGAAATTAGTTTCGTAGGCTAATATAAAATGATTAGATACATTTTGTGAAATGGATGTGTTGGATTGGATAGGGTTGGTCACTACCTGTTATTTCAAAGCTTTGATGATTTGACTGTTATTCTAAAGTGTGAAAAACTGCAATAATCAAGAATAAGTAGGTGTGTCCAAACTTTTGACTGGTAGTGTATTTAATGCACTTAATTTAGTGGCTTACAGCAAAGAGTTTTTAAAAGCTTTCATCACCATTGAGTAGAGGAAGGACATGCCATTTGAAAAATGTGAAGAGAAAACAGGATAAACAAGATAAAAATTGAGAGCTATGCTCAAGAGTTTTCAAGTTGAAAAGAGGAGGATTTAGAGTAGGTGCTGATCGAAGCGTTTTTTCTTGTGTTCACTGATCTCCTTGTGCAAATCTCTGTAATGACGCCAACATCAGTTGTTTGTTTAGAGATAAAAGAGAAGGGTTAATCCTTTCTTTGCATTTCGTTCTGTGGATTTCTCCTGTCTGGAAACCACAGATATCTCCAAACCACTGGAGTCAGAGAAGGACCGTATGAAAGTTCACCTTTCTGGCCTCTCTTACAGTAAGTGCCACTGTGCACAGGCCTCCAGAATTATTCCAGCTTTCAGAAAATTTCCAAAATTGCTGGATTATTTTGAAAGTGGATGCGCACTTATGGCCATTCTTTTGCATTGTGGTAAAAGCTGAGTCCTTAGAAGTGTAATTAAGTCCTGTCACACTCTGATGATGTTCACAGATGGTGTTCGGTTATTTTTGTTTTTGAGGAACTGTGGAGAAAGAGAGAGAAAAGCAGATGTTATTGAGAGGGTGGAAGTGTTTTTATAATAACAGACATAGGGCCGTGGGTTAAAGTACTTTGAACTTCATTACTATTTGGAAGTATTTTTTATTATTAAGTCAAGTCAAGTAATTTTTAGTTGTTTAGCACTTTTCAAAACACATATCATTTCAAAGCAGCTTTATTGAAAATTGCAGCTGTAATGTCTGTAATATCTTAAGGTCATCATTATGCGGTTTGATGAAAAATGTGATGGTAGATTATGCGTTAAATTATACACCGATCAGCAACAACATTAAAACCACCTGCCTAATCAGAATCAGAATCAGAATCAGAATCAGAATGAGCTTTATTGCCAAGTATGCTTACACATACAAGGAATTTGTCATGGTGACAGGAGCTTCCAGTACACAACAATACAAAAACAATACAAAAACAGCAAAACATAGATAATAAGAAAAAAGAAAAAAGAATTATACACATACGTACATACACACTCAGACACACACATACACACATACATACACATACGTAGTGCAAATCTAATACAAATCTGTTATCTGTTATGTATAGTGCAAAATACAAATCTGTTATGTACAGTGCAAATGTTTTTTTGTTTTTTTTTTCAGAGGAATGAAATGGCAGAAGAGGTTGGATGTGTTGGATAAATATAAGAAAGACTAAACTGTGTATTGCACATAGTTATTGCTCAATGGGGCAATTTAACTGTTCATGTGATGGATAGCCTGAGGGAAAAAACTGTTCCTGTGCCTGACGGTTCTGGTGCTCAGTTCAAAAAGGTAATGGGCAGGGTGAGTGGGGTCCAGAGTGATTTTCCCAGCCTTTTTCCTCACTCTGGAAGTGTATAGTTCTTGAAGGGGGGTGGTGGGGAGGGGGGCAATCAATAATCCTCTCAGCAGTCCGAACTATTTATTGTGCAGGTCCCCCTCGTGCCACCAAAACAGCACCAACCAGCATCTCACAATAGCATTCTGAGATGCTATTCTTCTCACCACAATTGTACAGAGCGGTTATTTGAGTTAACATAGACTTTTTCAGTTCAAACCAGTCTGGCCATTCTCTGCTGACCTCTCTCATCAACAAGGTGCTTCCGTCTGCAGAACTGCCCCTCACTGGATGTTTTTTGCACCATTTGGAGTAAATTCTAGAGACTGTTGTGTGTGAAAATCCCAGGAGATCAGTAGCTACAGAAATACTCAAACCAGCCTATCTGGCACCAACAATCATACCACGGTCCAAATCACTGAGATCAAAATTTTTCCCCCATTCTGATGGGTGACGTGAACATAAAACCCATATTCTGACCCGTATCTGCATGATTTTAAGCATTGCACTGCTGCCACATGATTGGCTAATTAGATAATCACATGGATGATTGTTGGTGCAAGATGGGCTGGTTTGAGTATTTCTGTAACTGCTGATCTCCTGGGATTTTCACACACAACAGTCTCTAGAATTTACTCCGAATGGTGGCAAAAACAAAAAACATCCAGTGAGCAGCAGTTCTGTGATGGAAATGCCTTGTTGATGAGAGAGATCAACAGAGAATGGCCAGACTGGTTCGAACTGACAAAGTCTACAGTAACTCAGATAACCGCTCTGTACAATTGTAGTGAGAAGAATATCATGTCAGAATGCTATTCTGAGATGCCGGTTGGCGCTGTTTTGGCAGCACGAGGGGGACCTACACAATATTAAGCAGGAGGTTTTAATGTTGCGGCTGATCGGTGTATATTATATATATATATGTACACACTACCAGTCAAAACTTTTAAAACACTTGACTGAAATGTTTCTCATGATCTTAAAATTCTTTTGATCTTAAGGCGTATGCTTAAATGTTTGAAATTATGGAGGAAAATATAATTGTGCCACCATATTAATTTATTTCATTATAAAACTAAAATTTAATAAAAAATAAAAAATAAAGTTTTTGAAATTGATGAAAGTCGACTTATTATTTTTAATTTTTTGGAAATTAGTATTTTACTTGAGTACTACTGAAGTTTAGTATTTGTACTCAATACATTTCCAAGTCAAATATGATACATTTGATTTTATTTTGACACCCAAAGTACAAAGCAAATTTTTTGCCAGTCATAACTGCTTATAATCTTTTGAGCTTAAAGGCCAGTCAATTTAGCTCCCAGCAGTACTTTTATAGCCAATGACACTCATTTAAGACACTCATAGTATTCAATTAGATTTAACTGAATAATAGTATTCAATTAAATCTAATTGAATACTATGGTAATTCCATCTTGTAAAGAGACATCTAATCAGTCACCACAGTATGAATCTTTGACCTAAAGAAATACATTTTAATTATAAACATTGCTAAAGATAGGCAAACTTCACTCAATTGTAAACATGGTTGATGAACAGTCTTAATATTAAATATGCTTAACTTGCTTTGCCATTTACGAACCTGTATTGTTTAAAACTTAAAAATAGCTTACAATGAATTTTTCTTAACTTAGTTTTAAAAGGTCATACTCTTAATTAATTTTAAAACTTTACATTTATTTTGAAGTCATAATAGGTACACCATTTAAAGATTGTTCAATTTAATTTGATAGAAAATTGTTATAAAATTGAAATGCGCAAATCTAAAAAGTAAAACATTTTTTGAGTGTACATTATACAGTTTTTCCATCAATGTTGCTTTAATGATACAGTCAGATACAGCAAATGAATGCCACTTCATTTTACTTTAATTTAAATTCATTATTTTCAGTATGTTTTTAGGAAGATACTTTGACTTTTAATTAGGTAACAATCACATGCTTTCTCTTAAGTATATTTTCTCAGTAATTTATACACCTCTTCATCGAACATGGTGGAGAGTGGAAAGATAATTTTTCAGATGTTTTTTTTTTAACTTTAGAAATAAGAAATAACGAAAGACAACATGCACTCAAAAATTTTTTTTTTTTGCTGTTCAATCAATTTACTTAATTCAAATGAACCAAAGCAATAAAAATCTAGAGCATTTTGTCACAACTTGATTTCATTGTGTTCTATCCATTTATAAAATAAAATGGAAGTTTACTTAATCCTTTTGTGTTGGGACTATATAAATACTTTGTGTTTGTGTTAATGTAGCATTGATGTAATTAGGCAGGGCATTTCCATTTGCCAGCATTCTTTGCATGAGACTGGATAGGGAGAATAAATGTTGTAAGTGTTATTATGTGTTTTTGTGCAAGATGAATATTAAGGTGAATACTTGTTAGAGTTTAATGTTGTGCTATTTTGAGATTAAAAAGAGTTTCTGTTATGTTGAAGTTTTGGGGCTTACCATTACGGTGAAGAGTGGAGATTAAACTAATGATGAGGACAGGTAGATGTCACACATGAAACTGATTGCTTGCTTCATTGAGCAAATGCTGTGCTAACAATAGCATAGTTACTAAACTACAATCTGTAGTGCTTCCAAATAGCATGTACTGTATTTAGCATACTAACCATTCACTTTCACTAGTTAGTACATAAAGAAATAGAAGAGATTTATTTGAATTACACTGACATGTCTAATTGTGTTGGGTTTACCCAATTCAACTATGTTCTTTCTACACAAAGTGTTTTGTGTTGAGATTACATAGCAATTCTAAGTTAAGAAAACTCATTTCAAACATGTGGAACCACTGTCCATTATTGAACCAAATTCAGCCAGAGCCATTTTTTGGGTGTAGAATAATGAAACGGATTATAGAGAATTCTTATCCTCAGGTTGTTCGTTTCTATTTCTGCAACTTTAAAACACGTTATGTTTTTACACACACATGCCAAAATGATGCCAAAAAAGAAAAAGTAGAGAGCGGTGTGTTACAGCAGTTAAAAAAAGAAAAAGAGGACACATTTTTTGGTCACTCCCTGAGCTGCTGTATTACAAACCTCATCACAGCTGTGGTAAATCATTTTTTAAAACTAATTCCACGTTAATATACTACAAAGTATAATGTTATACATTTACACTAAATTATAAAATAACTGCAAACATAAAAATGTTTGCTACAGTTGAAGTCAGAAATTTGCATACACCTTAGCCAAATACATTTAAACTCAGTTTTTCATAATTCCTGAAATTTAATCGTAGAAAACATTCCCTGTCTTAGTTCAGTTAGGATCACTACTTTATTTGAAGAATGTGAAATGTCAGAATAATAGTAGAGAGAATGATTTATTTCAGCTTTTATTTCTTTCATCACATTCCCAGTGGTTCAAAAGTTTACATACACTTTGTTAGTATTTGGGAGCATTGCCATTAAAATGTTTAACTTGGGTCAATCATTTTGGGTAGCCTTCCACAAGGTTCTCACAATAAGTTGCTGGAATTTTGGCCCATTCCTCCAGACAGAACTGGTGTAACTGAGTCAGGTTTGTAGGACTCCTTGCTTGCACTTGCTTTTTCAGTTCTGCCCACCAACTGTCTATTGGACTGAGGTCAGAGCTTTGTGATGGCCACTCCAATACCTTGACTTTGTTGTCCTTAAGCCATTTTGCCACAACTTTGGAGTTATGCTTGGGGTCATTGTCCATTTGGAAGACCCATTTGCGACTGAGCTTTAACTTCCTGGCTGATATCTTGAGATTTTGCTTCAATACATCCACATAATTTTCCTTCCTCATGATGCCATCTATTTTGTGAAGTGCACCAGTCCCTCCTGCAGCAATGCACCCCCACAACATGATGCTGCCACCCCCATGCTTCACAGTTGTGATGGTGTTCTTCGGCTTGCAAGCCTCACCCTTTTTTTCCAAACATAATGATGGTCATTATGGCCAGACAGTTCAATTTTAGTTTTATTAGACCAGAGGACATTTCTCCAAAAAGTAAGATCTTTGTCCCCATGTGCACTTGCAAAATGTAGTCTGGCTTTTTTATGGTGGTTTTAGAGCAGTGGCTTCTTCCTTGCGATATAGGACTCGTTTTACTGTGGATATAGATACTTGTCTACCTGTTTCCTCCAGCATCTTCACAAGGTCCTTTACTGTTGTTCTGGGATTGATTTTCACTTTTCGCACCAAACTATGTTCATCTCTAGGAGACAGAATGTGTCTCCTTCCTGAGCGGTATGATGGCTGCATGGTCCCATGGTGTTTATACTTGCGTACTATTGTTTGTACAGATGAATGTGGTACCTTCAGGCGTTTGGAAATTGCTTCCAAGGACGAATCACACTTGTGGAGGTCCACAATTTTTTTTCTTGGCTGATTTCTTTTGATTTTCCCATGATGTCAAGCATTGAGGCACTGAGTTTGAAGGTAGGCCTTAAAATACATCCACAGGTACACATCCAATTCAGTACACCTCCTATCAGAAGCTAATTGGCTAACTGTCTAAAGGCTTGGCATCATTTTCTAGAATTTTCCAAGCTGCTTAAAAGCACAGTTAACTTAGTGTATGTAAACTTCTGACACTGGAATTGTGATATAGTCTATTAAAAGTGAAACAATCTGTCTGTAAACAATTGTTGGAAAAATTACTTGTGTCATGCACAAAGTAGATGTCTTAAACGACTTGCCAAAACTATAGTTTGCTAATATTAAATCTGTGGAGTGGTTAAAAAATGAGTTTTAATGACTTCAACCTAAGTGTACGTAAAATTCTGACTTCAACTGTAGATTTACACTACTAATTAAGGCAAAAATGTATCATCACAGTCTGTGAAAAGGGTCCATAGCTCAGTGCATGCTATTTGTATAACAGCATATTTGAATAAAGGTTTCTATAAATGTTCGAAATATCAAGACGAAAATTATGTTTACCTATTGTAGGATTATTAGATCAAAACCTAAATGTTAATGGAGGCTGGTTGGTGTTATGATTTGGAGCACTTCACCTGCCTAGTGTCGACTGGACTCTCGAGTGGTAGTGGTTATACCTTACTCCGTAACAGTCCCCCGGTTGGGTGCTCAGGTGTACTGCATTCTGACAAGTTCTTGGCTTTATCCTTGTTATTGTTTGGCTCGTTGTCTTTGATGATGTCATACTGACGGCAAAAGAGAGCTATCACACCTGGAAATGAACAAAGATAGCATGTACAATGCCAAACACCAATATACTCACAGAGAAATCGAACAGATATGTACGAGTTGGCTACATTGTATGTGTAATAGGTAAAGGTTGAGCAAGGAGGAGGCGGGAACCGGCTGAACAGTAACATAAAGTTTTAATGAGAAACTCAACTTAAAACAAATGTAAACAAACTCAGACACATAAGCATCTCTCTCGAACTGGCGTCTCCAGCTGCCCCTTATCTCGCTCTCCCGCTGATCAGCTGATTCAGTGACGGCCATGCTCCATCATGGCCCGGCCACACCCTCCTCCTCGTCACACTCCCAGACCCACCAACCTTAGGAAAATATTTTGAGTACCACAATAGTGCAACGCTTAGTTCACATGCTTTTGCACCACTTCGCTTTGCACACGATCATTCCCCACTCACCGCCATATCAAGTTATTCAACATATAAATCGGCTATGAAGAAAACTGTACAATCATATATGCACTGGGTTATATTATAATTTACAGTGAAAGTCAAAAGTTTCAGTACACCTGCTTAAAACCATTTTTTTCATGATTAATATTTAATTGTATGATATCTGTGCTTAAACAAACTGATAACCATAAGTGAACTGCATTCAATTATTTAATAAAAATGGAAATAATTTATTTTGTATATTGTAACATATGTTTTCATTTTCAAGTATTTACAGAAACTTATGTTGTGATGTAAAACACTGTCAATTATGAATAAAACCCAAGTTTCTGTTCAGGATTTCCATTTTATTTAATAATTAAATAATTGAATCCACTTATATTGGCACACATCATATAGGCCTAATGAAAAATATTTAGCCTATTCAGTTAAAAAATTATCTAGGAATGTAGGCCTTTGAAACTAGAGATTTAGCTACATTATCACCTGAAGCTCCTTGGTGGCTAACGTAAAAATCATAATTGCACAATGTGCACGATTTAGCAGTTTTGAGGGGTGGAGGCACAGCCATGGCTACTGATACTTTGTGAGGAACTTCTGGGGGGCATAGACTCACTTCTTTTTAGGTCTGCTTCTCTCTCTCTCCCTGCCAGTTCCTCCTAATCTGATGTCATGTTTATTTGAACTGCAAGGCGAACACACACACCTCCCGGTAAATTTCTAGGTAACGTTATTTATGCAGCATGTGCACTCGCTTTTTTTTCATCCTGCCATGATCTGCTCCTCTCATTACGGTGATGGGTTTGCCTGCAATAATAATTATGAATACGAACTATGAAAAGTCACGTTTAACAATCTGCAACACACCGACCATATAACTTAACGTTACTACCAACTTAAATGCCTGGTGAACAAGCAAGCTAGCTTGCAAATTACATAATGTTAGGCTAACGTTACTAGCGTTAAATATTTTCCCAAGGTTGGCAGGAATGCGTTAACTCAGTTCACAATTTCAACTTTCCACATCCACCCCAGCCCGTTCACCTTTGCAAAGGAGTTAAAAGCACTGTCCTCACTTAAGGAACCAGCCAGACGGAGTGAGGAGGGGGAACGAGACGGATAAAACCTATTTCATGTTGCTGTCGATTTGCAGTCTTTTGAAACGATTGACATTACGCATTTGTCAATCATCCCCGCTTGATATTTGGGGGAATGAACCCAGCGCTATGATTGGTCAAACTCTTCTTCTTCTTTTGCTTTTCAGTAGACTAGACGCAGCTGCCTCTTGCTGTAAGACTTGAGTACTGCAAGTACACAATTGAACACACAGGCATCACCAGCTTTTTGCATAGTTTAGAGTGACAAATCATACCAGCGTACTTTGATGTCAAAATGCGTACCTGCTCCGCAAAATGCGTACAGGTTGGCAAGTCTGCACTCCTCCCCCACCCGATTCAGGCCAGGGTGCCACCGGTCTGAGTAACTCCCCCCCCCACCCGGTGGTCCACCCCGCCTCCTGCGAACATGGGGGAGAGGCGAGGGAAGGCATGGGGAGAGGGAATGGGCGAGCGGAGACACACAGACAGAGGGAGAGGAGAGAGAGAGAAGAACTTGCTCGCCGGCTCCCGGACGCGCTGTTGCCCGGTCCTCAACCGCTCCTCCGCCTTCTGGCGGACACCAGCTCGCTCCTCTCCCAGCGGATGGCAGCGAGTCCTCTGGCCCCGGGTGAACGGAACCGCTCCTCCCCTTCTTTGCAAATGGCCGCGGTTCCTCCGGCTCTCGGCAGCCGGCAGCGACCCCTCCGTCCCCAGGCAGATGGCCGCAGATGCACCCCTGGCAGATGGCAGCGGTGAGGACTCCGCGACAGCGCATCCCTCCTCCCTCCCTGGTTTCGGCACCACTGTAACAGTATAGGGATGGGCAAGGAGAAGGCGGGAACCGGCTGAACAATCAACATAAAATTTTAATGCATAAATGAACTTAAACAATGAACTTAAACAAACATAAACTGACACACATGCAATGCGGCCGCATGCATCTCTCTCTCTCTCGAACTGGCATCTCCGGCTGCCCCTTATCTCACTTTCAGCGCCACCTGTGCTCCATCACGGCCCAGCCACGCCCTCCTCCTCATCATAGTATGAAATCGTACGAGCTGGGTTCTGTCATACAAAACATACTCTTTATGCTTCAAATCATCCTTACAGACTATACTCTATGGTTAGGTTTAGATATGGGATTGGTTTAGGGCATTAATAAGTATGTACACAACGTCTGACACACGGAACCTTGCTTACTTCCACATTACATATCCAGGTATTTGTAAGTCTAGAATTCATACAAATTCATACCAACGAACTCATACGATTTCATACGATTTAGCCAACTCGTACAAATTCTTATAACTTCTACTTAAATCGGGTTGCAAATTCAGACAATTAGTATTTATAAAAATTGGTTGCATAATAAATGTTTAATTTTAAGGACATTTTTGTTTGACCTAAATTGCACAATAAGACATTTTTGGATTGTCACTTTGTATGTAAAATCGGTGTCCTCAAGCCAAACCAGTTAAGAACCACTGGCTTATTGCACTACATATGCAATTATTAATAATTGTTGTTAATATTAATTTTCTGAATGTGGATTGAAGCAGGACTGTTTCAGTGCTCACCTGCCCACATAACCAGTACCACCACAATAATGATGATTTCTCCTGCCCTCAGCTGAGTGCTCTGTTCCACTTCTTCCATTGTTACTTCATCTGTGAAGAAATATCAGTGCAGTCACTATATCAGTATTACTTATTAATCAGAATAAATCACAGCTGAAACTGCCGCCCAGTTGTGCTACTAAGTGCTGATTACAAAATTTTGTAATCCGTACTATACTGTGTTGTGGTATGACTTCAAGCGTTGGGCAAAATTGTAAATTGAAGAATTGGCTCCATTTCAATTAATGAGTTCCATTACACAAATCAAATCCACATTTTTGTTTTGTTTTTTTACAAATAGCCATCATTAATTTTGTTTTCAGATAGCTTTATAAAAGTAAATATTGACATAAAAATATTGAATACGTTGATTTATATTAATTCAAATGTATTCCAGTCGTGCCAGATGTATATACAGTATGTTAATTTGTATTTACCTTTGCTTTTAGAAGCCTGTGTTTCAGCTTCCTTCAGGGTTTTAAAATGCAGTGGTTCACTGAGGGGGCTTGGTCTATCTATACCGATAGATTGAACATGCACAATATAATCCGTATCTGCCTCCAAATCCCACAATGCACAGCTCCTCGTGGTAGTGTTGACTTCCTGGATAAAACGCAGCATGTGAACATCTTTTTTCTGTTATGGATAGAATAAATAAAAAATAAAATCATAAGTATTCAGCAAAATCTTTTATTTTCCCAATACAAATGAACATACAGTAGAAATATATATGTACTGTATAATGTATTAAATGAGCAATCATGTCATGAATAAAAAAAAGTGATGTACAATTGAATGGAATAGTTCAATCTAAAATGGGCTGTTCTGAAATAGTACTCTGATCATTTTCCTTTCAGCTCACAAATCTTTTTGTTATACATAAAAAGACTTGATATTCAAACTTGTCACATGTAGGGTTGCCAGCTTTATAATATCTTACATTTCTGCCTGTTCCTCACATAAAGCTATTGTATGGCTTCAGAAGCTTTGGAATATAACACACGAGTTGTATAAATGACTTTTATGATACTTTATGGTGCTTTATTGTTCTTTTTGGAGCTTGACAGTATATTTCTCTATCCACGTTCATTGTATGAAAATGTGGTTGGAACGAAACGAGGGTGAGTAAATGACAATTTAAAAAACTGTTCCTTTTACAAGATGTCTCTGCTTTCTCTGTCTCTCTCTTTCTTTCAGCTAATAATTAATGAAATAAAAGGAAATAAGAAAAGTCAGATCTCACCATTATTATTATCTTTATTATTAAATTGTTTGTGTCACTTTTTCAGAATCTTTACTCTTTTTTTCTACTCCTTTTCCTCATATTAAGAATCTTTTGAAATTATTCTTGATTACACTCTGAATACCTGCTGTGTTATGGCAAATCCAATGACGGACTCCCCGTCCAGTGTGTCCCATGTCACTACAGCAGAACTGGCCTTTAGATCTCTGATGGACACGTTCACTGGAGCAGTCAAGCTCTCTGAGAAACACAGAGAGAAATATAGTCTGTTTATAATAATAATAATAATAATAAAACAAATTATATATATATATATACACAGACACACTGGCGGCCAAAAGTTTGGAATAATGTACAGATTTATGGAAATAATTTTTATTCACCAAAGTGGCAGTCAAATGATCACAGTATATAGTCAGGACATTAATAACATGAAAAATTACTATTACAATTTGAATTATTTTTTATTTTTTTTCAAAACTTCTTAAACTACTTCAAAGACTTCTCATCAAAAAATCCTCCACGTGCAGCAATGAAAGCTTTGCAGATCCTTGACATTCTAGCTGTCAGTTTGTCCAGATACTCAGGTGACATTTCACCCCACACTTCCTGTAGCACTTGCCATAGATGTGTCTGTCTTGTCGGGCACTTCTCACGCACCTTACAGTCTAGCTGATCCCACAAAAGCTCAATGGGGTTAAGATCCATAACACTCTTTTCCAATTATCTGTTGTCCAATGTCTGTGTTTCTTTGCCCACTCTAACCTTTTCTTTTGTTTTTCTGTTTCAAAAGTGTCTTTTTCTTTGCAATTCTTCCCATAAGGCCTGCACCCCTGAGTCTTCTCTTTACTGTTGTACATGAAACTGGTGTTGAGCGGATAGAATTCAATGAAGCTGTCAGCTGAGGACATGTGAGGCGTCTATTTCTCAAACTAGAGACTCTGATGGACTTATCCTCTTGTTTAGTTGTACATCTGGTCTTCCACATCGCTTTCTGTCCTTGTTAGAGCCAGTTGTTCTTTGTCTTTGAAGAATGTAGTGTACACCTTTGTATGAAATCTTCAGTTTTTTGGCAATTTCAAACATCGTATAGCTTTCATTCCACAAAACAATGATTGACTGATGAGTTTCTAGAGAAAGCTGATTCTTTTTCTGGCTAGGTAAATTTTTGCTTGAGAGAGCAGTACATCACAGAGCTTTAAAAATCAACATGGAATCAAAGCTAACCCTATTTATGTATCAAATGCATATTAAATAGTCTTACTGCACATGATTCATCAGCACATAATATTCCAAATGGTACAAATATAATCACTTGCACTGTGCGGTCTCGACTCCATTTGCGGTCTCCGTTAATTACGTGCGTCTGGAACTTATCAAGTGTGACATACACGTACACTTTCCACTTGTCTATGTTAATGTATCACACGATTCACACGTGATTTCCATGTATTCATTTATAGCCTAAACCTAAGCGCGATGTTAAATTCCTGACCTGAATTTCATGCCGGAGCCCACCTATCCCTCTTTTAAAGTTGACCACAGTTATGTCGACATCAGCGATTAAGGAAATTATCTGGTTGAGACTTTATTCTAATAAAAAAAAAAAGTTAAAAAGTCCATAAAGGTTTAAAAGAGTATTCATCTATTCTGAATATTCCTCCTTTTGTAAATCAAAGAAACTGAAACATGCTCCGTCTTTATTTTCTTCTTCTTTAACTGTGCAACCTCTGGTAAGGTGCTATATAAATGTAACATTATTATTTATTATTATTATGTAACTAAATAATGGTGTCTTATCATAAAAAAACTCCTGATAGATTTCCACATCCAAAGATGACTTTCACCTGTTTGTAGGCTATATTGTTTTTATTTTCATTTCTTTTAATGTTTGAATTTGTGTATTTATTATTCACTGAAAAATGTGTGCTTGACATTTCACATTTTGCTTGACACCTCCTGCCTCCAGAATAATGTTGTTATACATGCACAGACAAATGAAAATTCTGTTTCATGCAGATATTATTATCAGAAGTACCCGGAGAAAGTTAATGTATCCTACAAATTCAGCTTCATCTGGTAAGAAAAAAAAAAAAGAATAAATTAATATATTTTTATTATAAAATATATTTTTTTAAATAATAGTTGTATTATAATAATAATAATAATAATAATAATTATTATTATTATTATTATTATGCTTATTATTATTATTAGGCTATTATTATGAAAAGGCATATACAAGGCATATTTTATTAATAGAAACCATAAATGTAAGAGTAACATTTAAAAATGGCATTTCATTTAGATTTGATGTACTTCTGGTTTAAGCCCCGCCCACACACAGTTCTATCCGAATGCAGAGACAGACACAGATAATGTCATATGAACAGATACAGATACAAACACAGATAATGGCTTCGCTGCACACCCCTAATTTTCGGCTGATGCCACAAATCCCTCTTACTTTTGAACCCCACTCCTTCAACCACTGTCATGCCCACTTTTAACAATCCAATCAATCGACAGTAGCAGTTAATAATTGATGCTCTTAGACTCTCAACTCCTGACTTTCCTATGGACTGTAGAAGGGTATTCTGGGAGCGATAACATTCACTTACTTTTTAATTACAATCTGAATGAGGCATCCCTTTACAGAACACACACACACACACACACACACAAACACACACACACAAACACACACACACACACGTTGGTGCGGCTATCCTTATGAGGACTGTCCATAAACAATGATTTTTACACTGTACGAAATGTAGATTCTATCCCCTAACCCTAAAACTAACCCACACAAAAAACTTTCTGCATTTTTAAATTTTCAAAAAAAAACAACAAAAAAAACACATTTAGTATGTTTTTTAAACGATTTGAATTATGGGGACACTCGAAATGTCCTCATAAACCACATTTATAGCATAATATCCTTGTAATTACCAGTTTGAAACCTAAAAAAGTCCTCGTAAACCACCCAAACCCGCCCACACACACACACACACGGATAGGCAGGCACGAATACACACACAAATCAACACTTACAGTAGGCTATACACTAGAAACAACAATTCCATTCACTTTATCGTTTTACCATAATTTGACAGTGATTTAGAAATCATTACAACGTTAATTTAGTTATCTAAAGACATGTGCAGCTAATTGTTTACAAAGGATTATTGTCAACAATATAACATCATAAATAATGGATTTATGATTCATAAATAATCAAATATCACAATCATCACCACATGAATTTTGCCTTATGTGTCAACATGTAATTTTGTATAGGCTTTAATACTGTTTGTATTCCATAACTTGCTTATCCTCTGCTCACAACGCAATACTTTGTAAGTAACTCCCAAAGGAGAATTAAAATGAGTTAAAAGCCTTAAATAACTTGAACAATCACACACTTTGACTAACATACTGCCATATGACACGCAGGCGCACACATTCAGTGATTCAGTCATCATCATTAGTCTATTTAAAATCTTTTTTTTTACTTTTAAAATGCCAGTGGTTATTTTCATATACCTGTAATTTAGATTACACGAGTCTCAAAGCCCTTGTTCCAGATAAGAGCTTTTGATCAATTCTTGGTTGTTTAATTTAATCTCCTTACAAAAATCAATAAAGAATGGTCCAATTTAATATACAGACACTTTGTCAAAAGCCCAGATTTATTACAACTGCAAATGGCAATATAGGCCTACCTACTATTAATACGGTCAAAATAAATAAATAAATAAATAAAATAAAACAATTATTTTTTTCTGTCTGAAAATTGTAAGCACCCAAGGCAGCCTGGTCTCATGAAATTTACTTAAGCATTGCAACGTTTTTGCAAAACTGAAATTACGTGGTTCATAACACGGTTGACTGCACTTTTCAAGTGAAATGTCCAGTAGGGGGCGCCAAAACTGGGCGAAATGAGGTCGTAATTAGACAAGGTTTTTAAGGTGACTTTTAGATGGAGGTTATAATAAAACATACCTTCCCAACCCAAAACTTTACCTTAAACTTAACCAACAGTGTCCAAAATAAGAAATGTGAGTTTAACAAAACAGACATCCTTACCCTTAACCAACTCCTAACATGAACCGATAGTGTTTTAAAATGCAGAAGTGAAATGAAAAACGCATTTTCCGAAGCAACCACGTTATTTCGTGTTGCTTCTATGCCTCTATCGTCTCACGTGTCAGATTGAGTTCTCGTCTGGTTTTGAACTGCAGATCTCCGAGTCCAAGGTCCAACGCGCTATGAGGTGTGCTTCTGCGCAAACTAATCATAATGGAATAAGTGTATATATGTAGGTTGGTAAGTAATACAAGCATTAAAACGTATAATTTCTCAAAAATTGCATTAGAGTAAAAGTGTTTCGATATCATAACATAGCAGGGTCTGAGTAATAGAGAGAAAAATAAGTGTTTATAAAGTCATAATTAGCCACTGAAGTCATGATCTGAGTTAAAGGGAATAAAACACAGTTGTTGTAACGCCTCTAGTGTTCATTTCACCTGGAAACTGCAGGGAATTGTACCTGGAGAAGTTTTGCAAAAATGTATATAGAGTCTCATTTTCACTATGAGACCAGGATGCCCAAGGGTGCCACCCGTTGTTTTCTGAAGGAATTTACAGAAGGCAATTAAGTGACATTTGACTGTCTGGTTTCATTTTGCCTCACAGTAATGGTAAGAATAAGATATAGTTTTCCTTTGATTTATGATTGCTGGGACACCAAATTTACGAAAATTAAATAATTGTTTATTTTAGAGTTGAACAATTGCTAGGTTTATTAAATATGCATGCAGTTAATATGCACTTGGTCTTGCTGACAGTTACTGTATCTAATGCTACATGTTAGTTCATGATCAAACAGTTGCAATTTAGGGGCTTGGGAAGCTCAGTGGTAAAAGATGCTGGCTACCACCCCTGGAGTTCGCTAGTTCGAATCCCAGGGCCTGCTGAGTGACTCCAGCCAGGTCTCCTTGCTAGGGAGGGTAGAGTCACATGGGGTAATCTCCTCGTGGTCACTATAATTTGGTTAGTTCTCGGTGGGGCGCGTGGTGAGTTGAGCACGGATGCCGCGGTGGATGGCGTGAAGCCTCCACACGCGCTATGTCTCCGTGGCAACGCGCTCAACAAGCCACGTGATAAGATGCACAGGTTGATGGTCTCAGACGCGGAGGCAACTGGGATTCGTCCTCCGCTACCCGGATTGAGGAGAATTACTACGCGACCTCGAGGCCTTAAAAGCGCACTGGGAATTGGGCATTCCAAATTGGGAGAAAAATTAAAAAAAAATTTTTAAAAATTTGCAACTTGTAGGCCTAATTATTACATGGATGCTTTGTGTGCCCGGATTTGAGTTTACAACCCATAAAAGTTCCTCTGTGCAATAAATAGCTACATGTATTAATAATTAATATTTTTGCTAATTAATAAAGGTTATTAGCCTAACTAGGCTGTTTACTGTTGTCAAGCAATGTAACAACTTTCTGCATTACTGTTTGCTGTAGTAGAAATATTTTGAGAAATGTCTTTGTTGTCCACATTAAAAGTAGTTTATTATTCACAATTTTTAACAAATTAAACTCAAATCTTGTTGTCAGAGCAAAATGATGTAATGTGTATGTGAGGGGGGAAATGGCTATAATGGCTTCATGAGGAGAGACTCTGGCACAAAGGAAAAGCTCCATAGTTTTGTGCTTGGTTGCTATGGAGACATAGAGGAAGTAAATGGGAATATGTTTGAAAGGGGGGGAAAAAACATTACAATCATATCTCTCCTTTGCTCACTCCCTCATTTCATGCCATATATTGTATAAAGGCAGGTGAACACTTAATAAACAAAACACACATTAGAGGTGGTACACATTAAACAGTTTAGTATACTAGATTAGATTCAATGTGAAATGCCATTTGCAACACATTTTACTTTCATAATAGGACATATTTCTAAATAAAACAGAATATTCAACACTGTAAAAAATGTTCGTAATTTTAACGGTAAAAAACTGTAAAAATGCTACAGTAAAAAAAAAAAAAAAGTTAATTGGTTAACGAGTGGTTACCTTAAATATACGGTAAAAATTTTAAATATATTTAAAAAGACAATACATGTAGTTTTATGGTAAACCTTTGTAAAAAATAAAATAAAATAAATAATAATATGTAAAAAGTATGATTTTCTGTATAATTAACTGTAAAAATTTGTGTGATGTTTAACAAGAGAGTACATGTACTTTTTACGGTAAATTATTGTTAAAATTACAGCAAAAAAAACAATAATCGGGCGTTCCCAGAATTCCCTGCGTGACCTGTGTACGTGTACGGTGTTATAGTTGATGTAGTTTAGCTAATGTTTATTACATTATTTTTTACCCTGATGGTGTTTAGTGTTTGTGTGAGTGACACTGAGCACTATCTCTACAGGTTTATTGATCATTGCTCCAGGAAGAGCCACTATTGGTGAACTTCATGTCATCATGTGCCCTTTTGTAATTACTGCGGTGATTAACAATACATTATAAAGTGAAAAGCAGATTTTTACAGTTTCAGAAGGTTAATATATCAAGTTTATCATTACTTGATGGTACTGGACCATAAAATATACAGGCATCAAAATTACATCCCGTAAAGCCTGAAACTTGGTTACCGTATTTTTACGGTGAATTTCTGGCAACCACAGCTGCCAGTTGTTTACCGTAAATTTAACAGGATTTTTTTTTTTTTTTTTTACAGTGAATGAAAGAAAAATGCATGAAGAAGGGACTTGATTTTATTCATCAGGAATTCATGAAAAGTGGTTACATACCATACCAAAAAGAAGCCTTATGGTTTTGATATCAGCCAAAAAAGAAAGTTTTTTCATGGGCAAAGAATGTCATCACATTTTGAAAAAAAGATTACAAAGACAAACAGTTTTTGGAACAAAATGTTTTTGTACCAATGCACTGTGCAGCATAAGACCAAAAACATGCATTAGCAATGTAAGGGTCAATTTTGATTTCATGCTAACTTAAAGATTAAAAATAAAAAAGAAGTACCTGTCTTGCTGTAATTGCTCTTTGAAAACTTAATTTGCATGTCTAATCCTTTGAATTCAATTAGCACTATTAAATGTCCACACAAGGACAGTAAAACCTGAAATCACCAACATTATGGAAACCAACCATTTTCCCAACAGGTACAGTCACACAAACACATTAAAAAAATGTCAACTTAAAAAAGTGATTTTTAGTGGTACACTAAAAAATGACTAGTAAGATTTACTTCATTTTTATTTAATACAGTTTTTCTAACTAAGTTAATGGTTTAAAATTAAGTGAAGTCTACTTAACTTCATGACATGTGAGTGAGTAAATTTAACTTAAACATTTCAGGTAATAAAGAAACTTTTACTTACAAATCTGATGCACACAGTACTTAAACTTTTAAATGAAAATTTTATATGAACATTCCACATATTAAGCTTTCTTTATTGCCCCAAGTTTAATCATGTACCAATGTTTTCTACTTTAGGACTGATACATTTGAAATCCGATTTGAGCAGCTAGAGCGTCCGGCCTGAGACGCATCTGAAAAAATCAGATTTCAATCGCATTTGAAACCACCTCCCGATGTGGTTTGAATCAGATTCGGAAAAATCTGATTTCATGTGGTTTTTTGCTGTCCAGACTATCAAAAACTCATCTGGATATGCAAAAAATCGGATTTTTAGTGGCAGTCTGAACAAGGCCTATGTCTATTTCAGCATTTATGGACTGGCCCTATTCACTTCCATTATTAGTGCCTTACTGTACGAAGATTTTTCCTCTCTCTCTCTCTTTTTTTTTTTTTTTTTTTAAGAAACGAAGGTCGAAATTACTATTTGTGGCAATCAACAATATACCAGAAATGCTGTTGATTGAGCTTAACTTGTATCAAACCTGGAATATTCCTTTTGCTTGTTTTAAGTAAAAAAATATTATGTAACATCAACAAATCAACCTGAATATATTATGTTACACCAACAAAAAAAGTTTTTAAGGGTAAGATCAGGTAGAAAAAGCTCTTTAAAGGTGCAATATGTATCATTTTTCATGTAATATTTGCCTTTTTTTTTTTTTTTTGCCAATGTGTGAACGGCTTGTAACACAACTTAAAAAATGAGCCCTTCCCGGGCTTCCTAGGTTGCCTTTTAAAGCCTGTAGACTGATTTGCATGCGAAGGGAGCGGGCCGCTTTTGCCGGGAAAATCCAAAGGATGTGACGTTTATGCGCGCTCCAGAGAGCCTTGCCTCAGTGCTTCTCTTCCGCTATTCAACAGCGTCAACAGACAGTCAGCAACACTAGGTAACGTTATCTTAGAGATGGAATCCAGCAAACGTCCGGCTTCCACAACAACACCGACTCCTACACAAACTCAGAGTAAGCCAAAATAAAAATAAAAAAACATTTATCTACTGAATCCCGTCTGGCTAAGCAAGAACATGATCGTGGTCGACCGAACACTAGAGTGAACATCGGGAGGGCATTTGATTCCTGGAGGGACCTTCATCGGTTTTGGGGATCAAAACTGACCCTGAATTGGCGTTCTTCTTATTGGACAGGTAAGCTTACATAACTGCAAAGCATGTGAAATATAGTGCCATAAGGATTGATCTGTGTCATTTTAGCTTACTTGACCTTGCCTGCTAACGCTGACGAATTGCAATTACAGTGCTTCGTAACTTTCAAATCATTTCAACGATCTTCTCTTTATACTAAAAGTCAGGTTAATGTTAATCTGTAATTATTCAGCAAGGTAAACTACAATAACACATGAAATGAATGCTAGACAATGTTCAAGATAATGCAAAAAGCTCCATTCATTAGTGTAACGTAACTTGGTTATACAGAAAATATATACATTCTATGATTATAAAACAATAGCGCATCGATATATCAAAATGACAGTTGTGGTGGAATCACATCAATACTGAATTGTGTCAACATATTTATAATGTACAGTCTATTTTATAAACAGCTACTGTCATCATCCACCAAATTTAGCTAAACGCTATTGATAAAGCTGGCTAGCTAGCTAACGCCGACATCGGCTATTGTATAAATGCAGTCAATGTATCATGCAAAGAAAAGTGATTACTTCAAACTACAGTCTCGCATAGTCAGACCTATATCCACACTTTGTTTTAGCCCTGTTCCAGCACTGGAGTGTCAAATATAATATACAGTCTCAAAGTTTGTAGTAAAACAATCATAACTGTGTCATTTTAATTATGCTACCTCATCTGTCAGCATGATGTCGGTGAATCACGTTCAGTCTCTTTGTAGGTTACGTCATTGTTTTGGTCGATGCTCGTGCCCCTATGGAGTGTGTGCACGAGCACGAGCACGAGCAACAGGTAGCTGGCTGCAGTTTACTTAACGGCAACAGGTGTCATTAATAACAAGGGTTTCTGAATCTTACATACTGCACCTTTAAGGTAACAATTGCAGGTTAATACTTTTTACAGTGTTGTAAAATCCAGTAAAACCTGAAATTGTGGAGACTAGCCAACTACAAATGAAATGCAAAAGGGTTTTTGTGAGGGTTAGGGCATAGCAAATATAATTTCAATATCAATTGCCAATCAAAATATGAATACATTAGGTTAACAAATAACACTAATTTTAAAGGTTAAATCAAGTCCAAATAGCTCCTCAAGGTAACAATTGCAGGTAACCACTTTTTACAGTGAACAAAAAAACAAATGTGTTTCTGTGGTGCAACAGGTGTGTGTTTCAGGTATAATATATTGATTCAGTGGCATTGCACATTAGCTCATTTGCCTCGTGCCCAAAACATTTCGATACAGTTTTGATTTCACAGGCTCTCCTCTTCTCTGCTTCATCCGTGTCTCATCATTAAAAATGCATCGCACTGAAACACACGGACTAGCACGATGCATGCAAAACGTGACCTCACAACTATCTTGTAAAGCCCCATTGAATGTTGTCTGACATGCAACAATTCCCATTAAATCCGTATTGACGAAGTAAACTCACCAGCCAAGACCCACGGCACGGCACAAAAACAGCTTAACATGAGCAGCTGTGTGGACATGTGAAAGCCCCTCATCCTCTCCACGCAGACTGGATGTGAAATCTCATGCACTCGTGTTATTTCAGCACCGCAGACAGCGTTCGACAGCAGCCCGTCGCATGCGCATCAAAAGCGGCGAATCATCGTTCAGCGCAACGGATGTTGATGCGAAGATGGTTTTTCACACGGCTGCCATTTACAACAATGTGCTGCAGTACTGAATAGGCTTCAAACTGACTGATCGAGTGTGTGTATGAGCAGAGAAGAGGGCGCGCGCGCTCTCTCTCGCGCGCTCTCTCTCTCTCTCTCTCTTGCTATGTGACTCACTCTCACCTGCATTTGTTAAGGATCAAGGATCAATTTCAACTAGTTAATGCATTAGGTATCATGAACTAACAATATACAGTATTTTTGCACAGCAGCATTTATTAATCTTTGTTAATAAAAATACTACTGTTCATTGTAAGTTCATGCTAGTTCATAGTGCATTAACTAATGTTAAAGGGATAGTTCACCCAAAAATGAAAATTCTATCATCATTTACCCCAGGGACGTGCCGTCTATATAAGCAAGGTAAGCAGTGCATACCTAACAGAATGGTGAAAAGAAAATGACACTATGAAATATTTAAATATAATTGTTAATATAAACTACAGTTGTTCATTTATTCGCTTTTGTGCCACCCTCAGGAATAAGCACTTTATGTTATGCTTTCTGATTCCAAAGTTATCCATATGACTCCAGTGGTTAAATCCATGTCTTCTGAAGCAATATGATAGGTGTGGGTGAGAAACAGATCAATAGTAAAGTCCTTTTTAACTGTAAAGCTACACTTTCACATTCAGCCATCTAAAGGTGCAGACTGATAGTAAAAAAGGACTTAAATATTGATCTGTTTCTCACCAACACCTATCATATTGCTTCAGAAAATATGGATTTAACCACTGGAGTCGTATGAATTACTTTTATGCTGCCTTTATGTCATTTTTGGACCTTCTGAATTCTAATCACCACTTGCATTGTATGGACCTACAGAGATGAGTACTTTTCTTAAAATCTTTGTTTGTGTTCGGCAGAAGTAAAAAGTCTTAAACATTTTAGATGGCATGAGGGTGAGTAAATGACGAGAGAATTTACATTTTTGGGTGAACCATCCCTTTAACATATTCGACTTTTTGATTTAAAAAATATATTAGTATATGTTGAAATTAACATGAACCAAGATTATTAAATGCTACAAAAGTATTGCTCATTTGTAGTTCATGTTCAAAAATGTTGTTAACTAATGTTAACAAATGGAACCTTATTGGGTAAAGTGTTACCAAAATTACTTTGGTTGGTGTAGTTGAAATTTCCAGGGTGATTTAGCCAGAATAATTGTTTTACTCGAATAAAACCAGTTAAAAGGTTAGTTCACCCAAAAATGAAAATTCTCTCCACAAAATAAAAAAAATCACTCCAAAAGCTCCAAAAAAGAGACAAATACAGCATTAAAATAATCCATAGGTATCCAGTGGTTTAATCATTGTCTTCTGAAGCATTCCAGTTGGTTTTAGGTGAGAACAGACCAAAATATAACTCCTTTTTCACTTTAAATTGTGACATCAGCAGTCTCAAGCACTAGGAAGTGTAATCAAGCTTAAAATCATGATTGTGCCTAGAGGCTGCAATGGCAAGGATGTACAGAGAAAAAGGAGTTATATTTTGGTCTGTTCTCACCCAAAACCAACTGGATTGCTTTTGAAGACATTGTTTAAACCACTGGATTTTTATGGACTGTATCTCCTTTTTGGAGCTTTTGGAGTTCTTTTTGCCATTCACTTGAATTGTATGGACCTACAGAGCTGAGATATTGTTCTTAAAATCTTCGTTTGCGTTCTGCAGGAGAAAGAAAGTCATACACATCTGGAATGGCATGAGGCTGAGTAAATGATGAGAGAATTTTCATTTTCGGGAGAACTATCCCTTTAATTTAGATGTTACCTCATGAAACACATTTTTTTTTTAGGTTACCTGACAAAAATACAGGGAATTTCGATTTAGAGTGCTTATGGTCATTCTTTGAAATGGGCAATTTTTAAAGTAGGGGAAACTGCAGATGTTTGATGGCACAGAGTTAATTTTTCATTTCTGTTTCATAACTGGATGCTGTCACAAAAATCTGATTGTTTCCCCTCTTGCTCCACAATTATTCCATTTAAGACATTAAAGATTAAAACCTGTCAAAGTGAGAGCAACATTTGAATTTTTCCATGTCAAAACAAAAATTAACATACACTCACTGAGCACTTTTTTAGGAACACTTGTACACCTACTCATTCATTCAGTTATCTAATCAGCCAATCGTGTGGCAGAAGTGTAATACATAAAATCATGCAGATATGTGTCAGGAGCTTCAGTTAATGTTCACATCAACCATCAGAATGGGGAAAAAATGTGATCTCAGTGATTTCGACCGTGGTATGATTGTTGGTGTCAGACAGGCTGGTTTGAGTATTTCTGTAACTGCTGATCTCCTGGGATTTTCACGCACAACAGTCTCTAGAGTTTACTCAGAATGGTGCCAAAACCCAAAAACATCCACTGAGCAGCATTTCTGCAGACGGAAACACCTTGTTGATGAGAGAGGTCAACAGAGAATGGCCAGACTGGTTTGAACTGACAAAAAGTCTACAGTAACTCAGATAACCACACTGTACAATTGTAGTGAGCAGAATAGCATCTCAGAATGCACAACATGTTGAACCTTGAGGTGGATGGGCTACAACAGCAGAAGACCATGTCTGGCACTTTATTAGGACCATAGTGTTCCCAATACAGTGCTAAGTGAGTGTATATGAATAATAGATATAGGAACAAGTTATATTTTAAAAAACCTAAATTAAACTTACTAGAGCCTGCCAAAGTAAGAACAACATTTCAATGAATGTAAAAAAGAAATTAAGCCTTATTTTATATTCATATGGTGACAGGCAGAGATCTATTGTCCTGCTAGAACACAGCAGTCTGTGTGTACTTGTAATAGGACAGAGTTTGGTTCACTTGTGTGTGATGAGCTCAGTGTGAGGCCTGATTATGACTGACAAGCACAATATAATCTCATTACGGAACTCATTCAGTTGCGCTTGCTGTGACACTTCAGCATGAGTACAGATATGTGCAAAAACACTCACACATACCTATGAAATCTATGGAAGTTTTCTCTATTTGTCAGACTGCGAGGGATTCTGCCAAAGCTTCTTACACTCACAAGAGCAGTGGGATGAACCTGTGAAAAGATAAATTAAATCAGTTTGGATTTGCCACACTGCAGTTCATTTTGATACTATACAAGAGATGTTCTCAGTGACAGAAAGCACAGGTGCTCAAACTCTCTACTGCATTGTTAAACACAAATTATAGCATAGCATTATAAACGCAATAGTCCACACATGAGAAAACACTGGAGTTTGGCATCTATGACATCAAACCTTGCCCGAAAACTGCATTTAAAAAAATTTAATCTGAATGCAAAGTGCAGTGTTCATTTATGAAATATTTTGGTTATTTAAAATCTGTAGGATAGTACTCTTAGCTCTTTTTAACACATTTTAACATGTTTGAATCCATTCCACAGAATTAGAGCAGAACTAAAATGTCACTGAACATTTGCTGTACAGTGGGCACAGAAGTGCTGACATCATACGCTTTCATCTCATTCATATTAATGACTTGACATGGCTCACTTTCACGACAACTTCAAGATCCTGGTGTTTGTGTGTCTGTGTGTAGTGTACATACGTCCTCATTATTCTTCATTACTGTCATACTGTTGTATAGTGTGCCACATCCGTGCTTCCACTCAAACCTCAAAATCTGATGATAGTAATAATGTCTTTTATCCAGAACAAGAGCTTAAAGTCAACATGAAACACTGTGTGTAACAGAGATGGGTGTGACACAGCCTAATGACAACTCATAATAATTTGAAACGGTACGACTTTTATTTCCACAGAGACAAATCAGTCAACAAACAGAATTTTGAATTGATACAATGGAGAAATCACATTTTAGCTAGCCTCCGACACTTTATTTTAAGAAAGGAACAAATATGGTTATTCATTCCATGTTTATTTCTGCAATAGAGTTGACTTATGTATGTCAGTAACCTTTAATGTGCTTCCCTTGTTTTAAAACCCAATGCATTCTTTTTTCCGTGGTACATATTATTGATTTTCCTTTTAAAATCATGGGTTTGATATAGACCATTTTAAGGACGTAAACAATAATAAATTAATTAGAATGCTACTGCGCATGTCTGGCCCTGAAGAATTTCATGTAGTGGCATTTTTATAACCCAGAACTGTCAAAATAAAATCACTAGCACATACTTTTGGAGTCTAGCTAAAACAGAACAAATGAGATATTTGCAAAAATTTAAAATAAACAATGAGGTGTCCAGATCCTTTAAATAAGACTCTGTTAACAGATTTCCTCAAAGAACATCAAACGTTTACCTGAAGTGACTTATCCAGATGTGTTGTTGATACCGAGCGAGTCTACTCCAAAGAGGCAATGAAAGGGTATCGTAGTTTAGATGCTCACAATTATTTCCTAAGTGACAAGGTTGGGAATATTGGATTGCTCCAGTTATATTCAATGAAGCTGTTAATGTTGCAAGCACAGACAAGGTAAGGGTTTTCTTTTTAATTATATAAAAACTTTCCTTGTGTGACTTTTCTTCTGCGCTAGCTTTTATACTACTTCAGCTACTCTGTGCAATACTGCAGATATTGTTAACTTTTATATGATAAATTGCTTGTTATGTTCCTCATTTGTAAGTCACTTTGGATAAAAGTGTCTGCTGAATGATTAAATGTAAATAGCTCGCGCAGCTTCATTCATTATAATGTGAGTGATCTATAGTCCCTTTTAGAGGCTGTAAAGAAATACTCTGACTTAATTAGCCAGCTAAACTTTACCTGTGAAACTTACTATTAGTTTGCAAAAATGTTGTTCACCTATCAGAGATAAAAATGTGTGCTGCAGTTGCAGGGTTCCCACGCATCCTGGAAAACCTGGAATTTTGCAATGCACTTTTCCAACCATGAAAAAAACATGGAAAATTAGAAAAATACCTAAATGTCATGGGAAGTAATTATTTGTCCTGGAAAATATGACCATAACTGTTTGACTGTGTTGCTAGCAAATTTTCCATTACATGCACAAAAACATGGTAACGATCGGACTCGGAATAGGAGTCAAATACACAAATTTGTATAGTTTTGTCACTGCCGGCAGCTGCGCATTGTGAAACATTTACATTTATGCATTTGGCAGACGCTTTTATCCAAAGCGACTTACAGTTTACTTATTACAGGGACAATCCCCCTGGAGCAACCTGGAGTTAAGTGCCTTGCTCAAGGACACAGTGGTGGTGGCTGTGGGGATCGAACCAGCATCTGATTACCAGTTATGTGCTTTAGTCTACTACGCCACCACCACTCAACAACATCAATGGTTAAGGGCGCTTGCACCCTCATGATTGATTACAGCAGCAGTCAATCGTGTGCTTGGCTACAGCAGCGTGTGCACAGTGAGAAGCGGCACTCATGAAACTTCTTATTTATAAACAAATTGAATGACCTGGTACATGTACCGACCAACTGAATGAGAGGGTCATGTTGTTTGTTTACTTCAGCATCGGCATGTGAGTCTACCTTATTCATCATGGAGAGAAATGGTCGGAAGAGCTGTTAATGTGTAAAAGTGACTGATGTTTATACAAGTTGAGGGGCTTTCACATGACTCGCGTCAGTGCTCCAGAATACATTAAAGTCTATGAAGTGCCGCGTCAGCACAACCTTGGCTCCAACTTCACACCAGTGTTTTTCACACTCGTTTTTGCCTCACAAATTGTCTTCGAGAGTACAACGATACAATAAATATTTTAAAACTTTCAAAATTTATGAAGAGATATTAAACGTCTCATAATTTATTTTAGTTCATTTTTACCTTATTGTTTCCGAGTATCCAGAGACCCCAGTTATTGAACTACAGTAATTATATTCACGAAAACGAAAAAAGAAAAACGCGCAAAGACCTAAACATAAACAAGTACTCTTTTTACTTTCTGCAATCAAAGCAACTGCCAATTTTTTTCTCTTCCAAAATTATTTTGTTTTCAATGTTTATTGTTTTCTTGCGTGGCAAGCTCGTAAATTTGCCCCTCCGTGATGCTTACTGCAACGTGGAGTAAACGTTACTCTTCATGAACTTTTCTAAACTTTACTAACTGCATGAAACACAAACAGAATCAGCAGATGCTCCCTATTGAGACAATATCTTTAATAGTCCAAATACAATGTGATATGATGCACAGATATTATAATAATCTTGGATAAAATGCGACGCTACCTCAGACATCCTCGTTATCATCCTGGGAGGCAGTCTCTGGTTAAAGTGGACCAATCACAGCTGTTGTGGTCTGTGTCGACACGATGCACAGTTAAATTTTTTGAAGAGTTGCATGTCGGGCTACGCCGTAAATTTGACGCAAAAGTATAAATCTGCCTTAAAGGGGACCTATTATGCAAAATTCACTTTTACATGGTGTTTGAACATAAATGTGAGTCGGCAGTGTGTGTACACAACCACCCTACAATGTTAAAAGTCCACCCACTACTCTTTCTTATATTTCTATTAATCAAAAACAGTGTCTCAAAATGACTGGTTTTGGTATCCACTCTAAAGTGACATCACTTTAGAGCAGGCCACGCCCACGACTGGTGACAGACTCCACCCTATTATCATAGATCCTCCCCTGAGTGATCGACACACAGTCCGCCATTTTTTTCCACGCTGGAGCAGCTACATTGAGAATAATAATGTCTCAGCTCCATAAGCGTCATACGTGTTCTGTTGTTGGCTGTAAAAGTGAACGTAAGAGTCTTCATGTACTCCCGGCATCAGAGCCACTGAACACGCAGTGGACAAGTTTTGTTTTTGAAGAAAAT
Organism: Myxocyprinus asiaticus; assembly: GCF_019703515.2. Classification (NCBI taxonomy): domain Eukaryota; kingdom Metazoa; phylum Chordata; class Actinopteri; order Cypriniformes; family Catostomidae; genus Myxocyprinus; species Myxocyprinus asiaticus. The sequence goes on along the minus strand of NC_059364.1, from coordinate 5,681,744 downwards.
GTGCCCCAAAACATACCAAAATTTGTGTATGTTTGAGCAAATCATTTTACACCGGACTGCTATGTGAATGAGGGTCAATATAAAGCAGACTTCACAGACACATTGTGGGGACGCCTGAGTCTTATAATACATCTTGTAAAAAGGGGCATAATAGGTCTCCTTTAAGGGCGCTTACACACTAAGGAAAGCTCAAATTGAGCGTTTGGCACATGGGAGAGCAAAAGGTCAATTTGGAAGGCATGTATCACAGAGGGAAGAGGGGGTCACGGACAGAGATGGCTATTTAAAATATATCTTAATGACAATGTACCAGTAATCATTGAAAATCTTCTCCAGGCTCCCTCTCCACTATTCACTATTGTGTTATATAGAATTGTTCTATAGTCTATACACTATTTAACACAATTACATCAGAAGTAACTGTAATTAAATTACTGAAAAATTTAGAGTAATCCCTTACTTTACATTTTTACTTAGTAATGCATTACACCCAACACTGCATTTAATATCTTTTTTGCATGACAGAGAAATATAATAGATGACAGGGAATAAATACACCACATGTTTTAGATTGTTCACCATGTTTTTTTCAATTTCACATCGCAACTAGTCCCAGCTCTCTGAGATTCCCATTGGTCAACAGATGCCTACACCAGAGTGCGTTGCAGCAAAAGTTGAAATGTTTTCAACTTTTGGTCGCATGACAGAGCTTCACTATCGGAAACCTTTGAGTTTTCTCTCTCCGTCCTTCTGACGTACCATCTCCGCTGATCAAATGCATTCGCAGCATTCTCTGACACAGCATAAACTCTAGTGTGAAGGCATCCTAATTTGGTGGGCAAAGCGCCACTTGACGCTGCCGTTTAGCAGAGCATTGACGCCTCGACTCATGGGAAATGCACTTTACAATGACGAAAGGACATTATTGAAACTCAAAATTATTATTATTATGCTATTATTGTTGTCTTTTCTGATAAAAGTCATGCTCAGCAGTTTAAATACTGTAGGAAAATGATACAGTGCATCTGCTTTGTTCTTATAATGCTTAAACATTCTAGATTTGACATGCAAAAGGTAAAGGTAAGGACGTTATTGATACTCATTAATATTATTAGACAATTATTATTGTCTTTTTGGATGAAAAGTCATGCTTGGCTGTTTACAAACTGAATGGAAATTATAGATCTGCTTTGGTCTTATAGTGCTTAAATACTATAAAGTCTTTTGGCAGATTTCGGTCATGAACATCTCAAAATGATTCAATGACTCGCTCATAGCACATTAGACTTTCATTTGTTGCCACCTAGTGGCATCTCCAGAAGTGGTCACTAAACTAATCAATTAATGAAACTGAACAAATTTGTGAAACAGAAGCAAGCCTCACCAAAATGCCCTTTATTTTTGCAGCTAATTGTACACAATTGTGCTGATAATTTTCTATATTTGAATCATTAAAATAGTTTAAGTTGGTGCTTTTAACTTATTCTTTAAAATAAATAACCATGGAAAACATGTCCGTGGATCTTTGATGGTCTCAACTTTTTCGACCCTCATGAGTTTGCATCCCTGTGAGTTATAAACTTTAGACAACGAAGATGATCGGACCACTGATTTAAAAAAATAAATAAAATAATTCACACTTGGTTGGTAATGTGGTGATTCAGCCTTAATACCTCGGGATGTGAATTAATTTTCAATAATTTAAAGATCGAAGTCGGCTTATACCGTGGTTACAACATGTAGTATGCGGAAAACACAGAATCTAGTCATAAAAATGGCATTAGCAATAAACAGCAGAATGTCATGGAAGATGACATACTGTATTTGGATCAAAATAAATGTTTGAATGTACAATTAATCAAATTAAAATTGTGATATGTCCTAGTGTGATAATTAAACTAAAAAAAGTGTCTGATTTAATTTAATACATAAATAATCTGCCAGATGAATGTGTGGAGCCGGCTGCTCATACAATGAAAACACCTCAGCAGGATCATCATGCGCGCTCTTGTGTGTGAAATGACAGAGACAGAGAGCACTCTGAAGTGCACAGCACATACAGACTATGCATATATTTAATTAAATCACAGCTTTATGTGCATTAATAATCACACTGGGCCATGGAGCAAACTGCTTATCTGGTGAGAAACTACCATCAAAAACACACAGAAACGCCAAAATAAAAGCTTGGTTTAATCGGAAGCTTAAACACTTATTGGGCACATAAAATGTCCTGGAAATGTCCTGGAAAATTGTGGCTTGGAAAGAGTTTGAACCCTGAGTTGTTAGTACTGCACATATCCATCAGTCTCACTTCACTGCAGCAGTTGACACGTCCATTTGTGGTTGCTTTTTTTTGCCATTTGTGGGAGCATCCAAAAAGTTGTACGTTTTTCTACGAGCCATCTAGTAAAATTTCATACAGTTTCGCCATCTACAATTTATGAGGGGATCACTTACAGCACCTTGAGGTCAATAACATTTAATTTACCTTGGAGCAAATGTAGGTTCCCTTCTGATGTTCATATGTTTGAATGCATGTTACATGAGTTTTTACATACATAATTACAAACATTAGCTATACAAACTAGAACAGGGGTATTTTATTAAAGTTCCAAGAGGTGCGGTCTCTACATTTCCTTCCCAGCAAAGGTTTGGATAATAATCCAGTACATAGCTTACATGGTGTCAGTAGTCATATGAAATTATATAATACATATTTTTGAATAGTTTTTATTAGTTGCCATGTTGGTAGCAATAGCACTTTGTAAAGAAATAAAAAAATAATCCTAAACAGTTTCTTTAAAACTGGGCAGGAATGAGGACATTGAGGGCCCAGAGACAGCCAAAGTAGTGGGGTCTGAGGGATCTTCTACCAAAGGATTAAAATATTTAATGAAGACTTCATCAGTCGAGGGCACTTGGATATGAATATTAAAAGATCAAATCAAATCAAAATCAAATCACTTTATTGTCACACAGCCATATACACAAGTGCAATGGTGTGTGAAATTCTTGGGTGCAGTTCTGATCAACATAGCAGTCGTGACAGTGATGAGACATATACCAATTTACAATAACATCAAATTAACACAACACAATTTAAACATCTGATATACACATAATTACACTCAACAATATACAAATAATAACATACACTGTACAGTATACAATACGCACTATATAGATACACATTATTCAATAAAAATAAAAAATAAAATATATAAAAAAGTATATATAGTATATATAGAATGTACAGTATTGTACTGTATTGACATTCAGGCTGTCGGTTGATAGTCAGTTATTAAGAGAGAATATAATATAATAATAATATAATTTATGACAGTCCGGTGTGAGATATAAGAGTAAGGGTAATAAAGTGCAGTGATGATGTATTTTGATCGTGGGAGATCAAGAGTTCAAAAGTCTGATTGCTTGGGGGAAGGAGCTATCATGAAGTCGGCTGGTGCAGGTCCTGATGCTGCGATACCGCCTACCTGATGGTAGCAGTGAGAACAGCCCATGGCTCGGGTGGCTGGAGTCTCTGATGATCCTCCGAGCTTTTTTCACACACCGCCTTGTATATATTTCCTGGAGGGAGGGAAGCTCACCTCCGATGATGTGTCTGGCAGTTCGCACCACCCTTTGCAGTGCTTTGCGGTTGTGGGCGGTGCTATTGCCGTACCAGGCGGAGATGCAGCCAGTCAGGATGCTCTCTACAGTGCAGGTGTAGAACCGTGTGAGGATGTGGCGGTTCATTCCAAACTTCCTCAGCCGTCTCAGGAAGAAGAGGCGCTGATGAGCCTTCTTCACAACGACTTCAGTGTGGACGGACCATGTGAGTTCCTCAGTGATGTGGACACCGAGGAACTTGAAGCTGCTGACTCTCTCCACTGGTGCTCCATTGATGGTGATGGGACTGTGTTCTCTGTCTTTTCTCCTGAAGTCCACCACAAGCTCCATTGTCTTACTGACATTGAGGGAGAGGTTGTGCTCCTGACACCAGTGTGTCAGAGTGTGCACCTCCTCTCTGTAGGCTGTTTCATCATTGTATTTTATATTTTAGATAAGATCAACAGTTCGTTTAGAAGCTGAAAGACAGCAGTCCAGTTTTTATTTTGAAATATTTTAGATTTAGAATATATATTGTAGGCCTATGTGTATGGGACATAGGGGGCTTTTTGACAGATAAAAAAATACTGTATGGGGGTTCAAGGGTGTCCCCTGAGAGAAAATGTATACAAATGTAAATGTCTGAATTGACCGTTTTTATATGTTCCTTAAAGTGAGAATCTACAAACAAACAAACAAACAAACAAACAAACAAACAATTTACTTAACAACAGTGAAGCACTAAAACAATGTTTTCATAATTTAAGTATAAATAGGCTTTCCTTGCCATCCATGCCATGATGACATCTCTGATTAATTTTCACACAAAAAAACAAAAAACAAAAACAAAAAAAATCCGTTTTTTTTTTTTTATATAAAAAAAAACCTCTTAACATGCTGATTAATGAAGCTAAATTTAGATACTGAAACAACGTCCTGACACAAACCTGACTTATCTGAACCGTCTGGATCACAGATGAAGATAGTTTCACTTTGCTTCATTTTTGTTTTCTATAGTGTGTTTAAGTGAAAGATGGCAGTATCTGTAGCGGGATCTCCGCTACTATTGTAAAAATAACAATGCAACTATGTACAGTAAATCAGGCTTTATATGGTGCCTCATGTCTATAGCTGGGAGAGAGGCAGCACGTGGAGAGCAGGAATAAGTGCTTAGCGCTGGACAGCTTTATTCCCGCTCTAGAGAGAAATATTTCTCTGTAGTACTGAACGCACTATTTCCGCTCCACGCGTGCATACACGTATGCTTACACAATCACTTAGCCAGGTGTCAGATAACTAGCACAAAGATTTAGATCTCGGGCTGGATTGAATTGTCCTTCGGTCCGGATCCAGACCGGAGTCAGCCTATTGAGTACCCCTGAACTAGAGTGTTATATTTTCATGTATTTTAAGTTCATTCTTGAAAGCTCTGGGTGGCAAGGGGCCACTGGGGCACATAAGATCCTAGATACGCCACTGGTTTATTTTTATAGGGTAATTACACACCCTTATACTGTATATTTTAAATGTATTCCTCATGCATTTCTTATGTAAGAAAATTCAAATGTGTGTGGAAAGCAGCGAGCGTGGGCTGAAAAGGGGTCATTTCAGGTCTTGTTTTGCTGAGAGATAATACATGTGGGGAAATTTGTGTAGTTCATTATGTAACCTAAACTGAATACACACAAGCCTTTTATACCTATTAGACCTTGACATGCACAAGTGTCACCCAACATCTGTTATGATCAACTAGAGAATTTCAGGTAATATGGCTATAAAAAACAAAAAGTGCTTCGGAAATGGTTATAGCAATGCAATCTGTGCCATTTGTACAGTTTTAGGATTCTACTACCTCAGTCTCCTAATGTCTGTTTTCTACCAAGGTCTGTAAAGCGCTATTGAGTTGAAATTAAATGGGATACTTTTAGTGAAAAATGTAGGATAGAAAGAGTAGTGAGAAGAGTGATTTCACTATTTTCATTCAGTGCTATAGAGAGTGTTTAATTTGTTTTTTAGGCTGTGGTGTTTGGAATATTTTCACAAATATGCAGTTTCAACTTAAAATATTTATTCTACAAAGGAATTTAGGCAAATATTGATATTGTAAAAGAATATGCTGACCAAACAAACCAAATGGCTTTGAATTGTTTGAGTGTACAGCTGAGTCACCTTCAAAGACTCCCTCCTTTCTTTAACAGTACACCATCTGGTCCACTTCTCTTAATGAATCAGGGCTTGTATGTAGTTTCAAACAGACAGGTCCCATTAGAAGGAGTTTAATGTGAGCGCTGGAGCTTTCCGGAACATTCTATACGTCTATATGAAGGTCACTGCCACTCAGCAGTCCTCATGTGCCACTTCATTATGCCACATTGCTAATAAACCAAGAGTGGGAGAAAATGACAAAGGAACTAGAGGCAATACAGTTGCTGTGAGTGTGAGAACAAAGCAGTTTTAGTTAAATCACAATACAGACACTTTCCATAATGTAAAGAACCTTTTCATCCATATGAGGGAATTTTAGATGTAAGCAAATAATACAGAATATAGCCTTTTCTTGGCTCTGTCTTTCTCCACTGTGTATTTGTGCTGCTATATTGGATTTTTGGAGATCAATTTGGCATGCTACTACTAGGGCTGTTACAATCATGAAATTTGGCTGAAGATTAATTGTCAAACAAATAATTGCAATTATGGCGATTACTTATCTGTTTTAGGGCTATGATGATTAATTGTCTCTTTAAGGGCTTTCACGATTGTCATATAAATTGTCATATTTCTTAAGACGTGCTTTTTTCTGCATGTGTGCTTCATACACCTTAAGAAGTCATTTTTGCACATTTAACTTGAAATATTTAAATCAAATAATAAAATAGGGATATGTGATTTCTTTAAGGCTTTAAAAACTTATGAATGACATGAAAAATAATGTTTTAAATATCAAAATATTTCTAAATACTTAAAATATGTCTCTCTTTTTGGTCAACTTTAGTTTTGGTCAATTTTACATGTACACTTGTTTTTTGAACTCTATATATTTTATAAAAAAATATTTATTTATATATATTTTATTATATTTATATAATATTTTATTATATTATGCAATGGTAAAATATTTGTCGTAATTTCTTCACTTTCACACGTTATTTTAATGCTCTGATTAAACCGAGAGCTTATTTCTCATGAAGCAAAACCTTTGAGATTTCATCTTTTCATCACTCCACAAAAATAGAGTAAGCGTGCATCTCCGTGCAGTGTCACTGCGTGTATGAACCAGGAACATTTGCCATTACACGATCGCTTAAAGTGAAACCGGCGCACTTTGAATTCACTGTATCAAAGTTTATACTTGTTTGTTTATATTTTCACAGGAGTTTGGCGCGAGCCTCTGCTGATAGCGTGGACATCAGAGCACTTCATGTGCTCATCCGGACAGGATCTGGTTGATGTCCATGGCTCAGTGAAGCTTGGACTCGGAGATCAACTGAATGCAAGGGCGTAGATTTGGCTTGAACGTTGGGGGGGGGGGGTTACAGTGTGAAGAATTTACATGTTTCCATTGATCATGGTATAAATATATTTGGGGGGGTTGTACTTGCTTGTTTTTATTATTGGGGGGGGGGAATCTACCCACATCCCCCCGGAATCTACGCCCCTGACTGAATGACACATAAATGCACTGTTTATGGCAGTTATACAGTATATTTGCTTAAAATTCCCTTATTTGGGCATTAAAATGTGATTGGAATTCAAATGGTCAATAATCGTGGTTAGATCAAATAACTGCGATCAGACAGTTATTTAATAATCGCGACAGGCCTAGCTACAACACTTTCAGTGAATTTCGCAATTTTTGAAGGAATAAAGCCTAAATATGTGTGGCACACAAATGTTGGGTACAATAGTTCATTTTAAATTAGATTTAGTTTTTTAGTTTTTTATTAAAAATATATATTTGTATTATTTTCTCAAAAATAATCTAAAAAGTTAAAAAAATACAAAAAGTATATTTTTATTTCATATATATATATATATATATATATATATATATATATATATATATATATATATATATATATATATATATTTACATTTCTATTTATTTATTGTATTAAAAAAAAAAAAAAAAAATCCAAATCCCGAATAGGCTAAAAACCCAGTAAGTTACCACCATGCACGAGTAAGGCACTCCATGAAATCCTATATTGTTGTTTTTTTTTTGTCACTTTGAGGTCATTTATATGCAATTGTATTCCTAAAATTTACTTCATGAACTAAAATGAAAGCAGAAAAACATTTAAAATTCATAAGCTCTCTCTATCGGGAAAACTTCTCAGGTGGTAACACATTGCCGTCTCTATATTTGGATTGTGAATTCTTCCCTTTAGCCCTCTTATGATTCCCAAACTTCTTTTTATCTCCATTTATTTCCTCTATTACAATTTTTTTGTATCTGTTTCATCCTGGGTCCTGTACATTCCATCACCCGATGGTCCCCAGTACATGTTTTTTTTTTTTTTTTTTTTTCGAAAGCATTAAACTTGAACAGCTGTTCATTTTCTGTCATTCCTATAGACTTCTTTTTACAGTAAATGACGCTTGAAAAAATTAGCTAGAGGAACGCTGGCCTTAGACAACCTCTCCCCCCTCTGCACACCTCCATCATTACTGATTCCCCCATACAGTATGTCTCTTTTCCATCTCTTTTCTAAGCACAAACATGCACTCACATTGTGTTGTGATCTGTGAGACATAAAAGGGCAAGATTTGCCAATGGACACTGCAAGATAATATAGTTTTAGTAATTGTGTTGAGTTGACATTTTAGTTTTGTGAAAGAAGGAATGTTGCCTATTAATCTTATGTAGAAAGGTTGAATTTATTTATGGAGAGTCTAAAAGCTTGCGTTGGTGGTTTGGGAGACGTCTGGAGAATGAATGGGCTGAAGAGCTACTCTCAAGCTGGAAGTAATTAATAAAACAGGACTGAAGCAGCTTCTTTACACTTTGTATGTTTTGTGCGGCAGCAGGCTTGGAAAATGGATTGGGCTCCATCTCATTAGCTCTCATGGTCAATGCTAATAAAAGCTGCTGATGGAGTTGTTTTTTTGTTTCAGGGACTCACTGTAAACAGAAGATGTTTCTTTGTGTCAGTGCTGTGTTTGATTATACTTCTGGACTACTATGGAAGCCTTCCACCACATGAACAAATGTGCTTTGGTGACTCATAATTGTGAGATACTAAGTCTCATATTTATTAAACCACAAGTGATAACTATTAGATTCAAAGTAATAATTTTGAGATATAAAGATGTAATAATGAGAGTCTAATTATGACTTACTACTGTATTTTCTCAGAATTATGACTTTATAATATCATAATTATCACTTACTATTTCAATTATGAATATTCATCTCAATTATGACGATTACTCATAATTTTGCCTTTTTAATCTCTAGCATGATCAAACATTTAAAATCCTATTCAAAATTACACTCAGACAATGATGCACATTATAACTCGAGTTATTTTCAAATTCGCTCAGCGAGCAGGCACAAAATTATTCCATAAAGTGTATCTGGGTTTGTTTCATCAGAGAGTTGAATTCTATTCCTGTGCTCTTTTCGTGAGTACTGAAGGCGGCATTCAGCCTTGCACTCATAACAGGGAGGCAACTACGAGCTTTTGCTTTTTCGTTGTCATGACAACAAGCACAATATAAACTTCACAGATGCAGAATTTTAGACTAGTTTTCTCTACTCTGTTTCTGGATTCAAAGAAAATAATGACTGTGTGTATAAAGGCCAATAACTCATTTTGATTTTTGCCTGCATTCTCCACCATTATGTAAGGAAATGTATAATGGAATTAGTCACGTTCGACAACCATTATAAGAAAGATAAATGACAAATTTGTCTGAATAAAATTCTCCACCATTAAAATCGTAATACAACATCTTGTTGTATCTGCTCACAATTTGTATTGTTAGGAATTAGCTTTAATAGGGGAATTATGATTAATTAACTTATTGGAGTAATACTATTCTCATGGCTTATTGAAAATAGTATCACAAATATTTTAGATATGGTCGAGCTTAGGTGCAAAGATCTTTGAAAAAAATCAAGTGATGAGATTATTTTTCAAAATATACCACAGTCAAATTATCTTTGAATACAAACAAGACTTTATTGCTAATCTACAACATACACTGACTAACAAACAACTAAACTAGCACATAGACAAACAAACATAAACACGGGTTGGTAAGTGAGCTTTGACAGATGAATGGACAGACAAAATGATCTGTAACAGGAAAAATGTACTTTTATTGAGTCTATAGACCTTGCCTTGATCAAATTGTGAGGAATATATTTTGTATGTCGTGATTTGAGATCGGGTTACTCAAATTATATTAAAGAAAGCACCAGATTTCAGCGAAAGTCTGGAGGTTTGTACTTGCGTTGCGTACGTTGTTTGGCGTGTGGAGTTCTTTGAAGTAATTTGGCTTGGTTCAGTTCCAGGAGGCCTTTGTTTGGTTTGATGGATGGGTGATGGAAATGACCAGGCAGAGCCCTGGAAGCCTTCCCAGGACAGAGGTCAAAGTGTGTGAAGGCCGTAGAGCAGAGAAGAACTTGAAGGGGTTATCCAGGCTTGTCTTTTAACCCATTCGTTTTTTTCACACCCCAAAGAGGCTCTAAGCCAATCGGAGTCTGCTTTTCAGAGGGCCCGTGGTCAAAGTTTTTTCCCCTCAAGATCATTAATTTATGGCCTTTGTTCTAAGTTTTGTCAGTTTCCCGCTCAAAAATTGAACATTTTAATCATGAATTTCATAAGAAAACTATAACTGCAAATAATCCGAAATTACTTCACACAATCATTCTGGAATTAAAGATACAATCAATTACATACCAAACACTTGTACTTTCTTATTAAATTACAGTTATAATTCAGTTATAATGCATGATAAAACTTCCTACTAATTAGTTTTTTAGTTTTAACAGGGATATTACATTACACGTTATGAAAAACTTAATTGTCAGGGTTATCATCTGCATAGGATGCATATGTCCATATTTGTAGGATAATCCTACACATGTCTGTGTATTTGGATTGTAGTGAATAGAAAAGGCCAAGGTCCATGTCAACTGTTCACGAATGAAACTTCATGTGAGCTGGTGAGCTGGAAACATGCCTCATGATTAGTATAATAGTTTTAAATGTGGAGAGTTGGTTATATTGAAGAACAATGGAATGTCTTTGTTCTGAAATTCCCATGGCAACCATGGGGAAGTTTCTTCAGCACATTCATGTGAAGAGTTAAATGGGAGTTTATATAATTATCAACAAAGACAGATGAGCGTCACTGTGCCTTTTCCAAGATTCCCCACTGTTTTTACAGCAGTTAAGGTTTGCCAGATGCAAGATGCCCAGACTTGCTGGCACCAGTCCAAATATCTTTATAGCTCAGGAGAAAGTCAGTGTAGATTCTGTATTAAAATATTCTGTGTAGAAGTTTTGAAATTATCTTATCTTCTGCATCAAAGTCCTACATTCACAAATTTGACCAAAAATACCACTGGACAATGTAATCTCTATGAATTTAGATTTTAGATAAACCCATTTAAATCTACATTTAAAATCTGCAGTGATGTCATTTTTTCCACAAAAAAAAAGTATCCACATCTGTTAAAATTGTAGAAATGTACACTGTTATCTTCATGCTGTTAAGAGCCCCTCACAAAAATCACTGTTGCGACATTTATAATATAATTATATATTTGCTTTTTGTTGCTTGTAAAAATGTCCAGATTAATGTCCATCGAATCCATGACCAACAGATGTGCATAAAGTGTCCTGACAGTAATAGGAAAACAACTTTTGTGTGTCACGGAAGAAAGAAAACATCTGTGTTTAGAACGAGACAAGGGAAGCATATTACAGGTTATTGACATACATCAGTCATTTGTATTGCATAAATAAATATGGAATGAGATATCTTATGATTTCACCATCTCATACAAATTATAACGAGTTGTCATGAGACTATGTTAGTACATTTTGAATTTAAGTCAAAGCTTTAAACACAAAGTCTAGTGTGAGTGCACCTTAATGCTATTGATACCAGATGTTTGCTTAATTAATATTGCTTAGACCTCTCTTTGCAATAATTTTTATGTTTTTTTTTTTCATTAGGAGGCATTTCCATATAGGGCTTCAGATTTTATACTGCACATCAGCTGAAAGTGAATTAGGATGGTTACAAGCACATAAGACATGTTAACGCATACAGCTGCATGTCAACAAGAATTCACAAAGTGTTAAACACTGACGGATTACAAAATGTTTTGAGTGGGAAGGGAAATTACTGTCGCTCCACTGCACTCACATACGCTGCTCATTTGTGAATCATAGATGTGAGGTTTAGCATTAATTTCTGGTAAAATTATTGTCACATCTGCTTCAGTGTTTTGAGCAAAATTAACAGAAAAACAGCCCAAGTCTTTCACTCCATCTTCATGTCCTTTGCTCGCTTTTATGCATGTGTGTCTTTCTGTGTCTCTTTCATACACACACACACGCTTTCTATCCGTTTCTCATGCAGCCCTCCTGGGATGCAAAAATGCTAATTAGTTTGTCTGATAAACAATAAAGAATGAGAAATCATCCTCCCATGATGTCTCTCCTTTAAGCTTTGATCTCTGTGTAGTCTGTGTGTTTTGGTCTTCTTCACTCAAGCCTGTTGTTCTCCTGAATCTCTTTGAACACACCATGACAGGCCTTTCAGATCCCAATTTGTGATGTATCAAAATAATTTCCAAATCCAGAAGATTTGAGCCTAACTTAATGTTACCTGATATTTCTTTGATTGAAAGCATGGTTAGGTTTAGGGTTTGGAGTTTGAGTTAGGGGTTCAACTTAGGAAAAATAGTTTAAACTCTGATGTTTGACTTTCTTATGTGGTGCCCAACAGTGATTTTCTCCCAAGAAAATCAGCCTGATCTCATGAACATTATGTGACTGTGGCAAAAGTTTTGCAAAACAAAATTATGTGGTTCATTACATGTTTTGCTGCAGCTTCCCAGTGAAATGTACAGCAGGGGGTGACAAAAGCGAGTGAAATGGTGTCATAATCAGACGAGGTTTTTAGGGTGAATATTAGATGGAGGTTTTAATGAGTAAAACGTACCTCCCTAACCAAAAACTTTAACCTAAACCTAACCAATAGTGTCCTAAATGCAAATGAGCGGTGAACAAAACAGACATCCTTACCCTTTACCAACACCTAAACCTAACCGATAGTGTGGAAAAAGCAAATGCAACATGAAAAGCACATTTTCTGAAGCAACCACGTACTTTTGTGTCGCTTCTATGATATTTTCATCTCACGTGTCAGTTTTTCTGTTTGCCGGGCTTGAGCTTATAATGTTTCAAATATCATAGCACAGCAGTGTGTGTAATAGTGTGAAATATAAATGTTTGGAAAGTCATAATCAGCCGGTGTAGTCGTGATTTGTGTGAAAGTGAATAAAACGCACAGTTGTTGTTGTGCCTCTAGTGTTCATTTCACCAGGAAACTGCATCGAAATGCAAAAATGCAGTTATAGTAAATTTCTTTCTATGAGATTAGGTTTGAACAAATTATGGTTAGGTTTAGGGTTAGGGTTAAGAGGTTGAACTTAAGAAAAAACATAATAACATTGTTCGTTGGTTCATTTATTTTTTCTTTATGGTAGTAAAAGTCAAAAAGTTGTAAAAGAATGTCATCTGAAAATATTTTCAACTTTGCTCCTTGGAATTCTCATTTAGTGTTCTGTAGGTTTGTTGCAAAGTTAACATTTTTAGGATGAACAAATCAAGATTTTAAAGAAATTGTGTCTTTTCATTTTTTACAGTGTACTCCTCATCCATAACCAGAAAAGTTTTCATATTTATTGTTATTTACCACATGATTATTATTTTATCTATACATGAACACATTACCCATGTGATTTAAGTCTAAAGCCTTGAACACAGTGCATGAGAAGTGATCGTTAAATAAAGTGTATTCATATAAAGAGTAACCTTCTTATAATGATTAATATCCCCATCATAGAGACTTGTCTCCAGGTGTGATATTTTGCCGTATGCCCTATTTTCTGTGAGTAGGTGAATAATAATGAGTTACAGTGTTGTTCTTCCCCAGAGAGCCTGGACCACCCGCAGTCTCATAGAGTTACCGCCAACCGTCTCCACGGAGACCCTTCAGGCCATCTCTGACTATTATTAATCATGCAGTATTTCAGTACAGAACTCAGCATGATTTGTAGAGTTACTCCTTTCATACTGGCTGTGCTGAAGATCTTTGAGATACAAGGGCCCTAAATAGTACATGGACTCTTTAGCAACACTTAAAAATGTCTGAATGTTATTGTGTTACGCAAAATATCAAAGCAAGTGACATCTGCATACACATTATCTTGACCCTTTCTCTAGATATTTCTGTCTAAAGAAATTTTTTTTTTTTACTTTAGATAGTATATATATATATATATATATATTTTTTTTGTTGTTTAAAAAAGGTACAGGTATTCTACTTATTAGTGCAATAAAACAGCAGGTTTCCATCGTGACAACATGCCCCACTATACATTCAGGATAGACAACAACATTGGAAACATTCAAAAGCCCCAGTCATCCCCAATCCTTAGTTTTATGCTGCCTTTCTTGGCCATTTGTAATGCTATCTCTGTTTCTGTCTTATGTTTATCATTAAAGCATCTGTGAAATAAACTTCATCTGTCAGAAAACAGATTTCATCTTTTTCATCTCTCTTTTTTGGTGCTTTTGATGAATTTCCTCCTTCTAACAAGGCTGGAGTTTTGTTTTTAAGACTTATGTTTTCATTTTTTGCACTGATCACCCTTCAGGAAGAAAACAGGTGGAAATTTGAAGAGTATCCTGACAGTTTTATTCTTTTGTCTTAGTGGTGTTTTCTAATTACTACTTAGGGTTTGGGATTTGAATAAACCTTGTACCACATTTGTTGTTTAGATACACTATGTAGCCAAAAGTTTGTGGACACCATATGTGCTTGATGAACTTTCAGTTTCAAAACCATAGGCATCCATTTCCCCCTTTGGTGCAATAACAGCTTCCACTCTTTTGGGAAGGCTTTCCACTATACTGTATGTAGTAACATGGCTGCAGGGATTTGCTCTCATTCAGACACAAGTGCATCACTGAGGTCCAGCACTGATGTTGGGCGATGGGGCCTGACTTACAGTTGGCATTCCAATTCACCCCAAAGGTGTTCAGTGGGGTTCAGGTCTGGGCTTTGTGCAAGCCAGTCAATTTCTTCCACGCCAGACACAGTAAACCATTTCTTTATGGACTTTGCTTTGTGCACAGGGGCATTGTCATGCTGGAACAGAAAAGTTCTATCCCCAAACTGTTGCCATAAAATTGGAAGCACTGAATGCCCTAGAATGCCATTGTTTGGAGTAGAATTATGATTTATCTTCACTGGTATTAACGGAGTAACCAAACTCTTTCATTAGAAGGGGGTGTCCACATATTTCTGGCCATATAGTTTATGAAGGATACAAATCATGCAGCTTGTTTAGGAGAGATGTGAAATTACTTTTCCATGTGATCTGAATTATGATATTCACCTGGCAGATGAAAAAAATGGGCTCTTTTGACACACTCAACTGAAGAGCCACATGTGTCATATTCTGATTATTTTATTATTTTATTTCAAGCTCTCAAAAATTTAGATTTTGACATGATTGTTTTTATGTGAGCATTTCTAGTTTCAACATTATTTTTACTACAGACTGTTGAAGAAAAAACAGCTTCATACAACTTCATTCAAATTTGGTCTTTGACCGTTGAAAATTGGTTAAATTTAACAATTTACAGATGGATCCACATTGAAAATCCCATATCTCTAAGATTTAACCAAATAGGACCTTAAGAGTGAAGATACAGAAGCAAAGTTTGTTCAGAAGAAGAATCTAAAAGGATAATACGGTATCTTTAAAACGTCTGGAGTTATAGGCACTCCAACTTTGGAAAAACAACACAAAAACAACCCCTATCTACAAAATAATGGATTACAATATAGATCCGTTGCATTAAACATTTGGCTTTTTTATCTTTTACCATTTAAAACAAAATATGATGAAAAACCAAATTTTGAGCCAGAACCTTTGGTTGAGTTGACACAGAATGACCCATACTGTCTTTTGAAATTATATTGTACCTTTATACTGTTCATCAAATGAGTCCATTAATATTTAGAGATTTAGAGTAAGGTGCTGGCTCTGTATACAGACTGATGTATATTTCATAAGGAGTTTTGAGACATAATAGAGGCCACCATGGAGATGCATTGTGTATGAGACAACTATATGAAAATATGAAATAGCTTACGATATGTGAGCATAATAACAGTAAAGTTGGAGATTTTCTCTGTTTTTTTTTTTTTTTTAATCATTCACAAGGGTAGCACATAACATCCATCACCTTGTCCTTGGTGAGCTTTTTTTTTTTTGGATGGTCTAGGTAATGTGCAATAAAAATAAAAATAAAATACAATTTCTGAAAAAAAGCATGAATGGTTCATGACCTTACAAAACTAATGCACAATTCTAGGGTGGTTGCAATGGTGTTCTGGGTGTTTTTCTATATGGTTTCTAGGGTGTTCTGGTTGGTTGATAGTTGGCTGCTTACTGGTCAAAAGGCACTTATGAAGGTAACATTAATTTAACTACTTAATTGAATGTAAAAAAATAAGACTAGATGTTTCAATAGTAATAATAAGTATCATTCGCTCTTTCATAAAGCAGTGGAAGAAAGATATTACTGTAATATTAATAAGTAATACACATACAGGAAGAGTGAAAATATGAATAACATACCAACAGAAGTAAATGGATATTTACATAATGCTACACAAATGCACAGAGAAAAAATAAATAAATAAAAACTCGCATCAACCGTAATTAATGAAAAGATATTTAATAATGAAACAGCAGGCAAAACGTATAAGTAATGAAACCAGCGTGGCTCTTTCCAGCTCATTATGTCTTTGTCATCTGCTAAAATGCCAAAGAGCCACTTTACAACATCCAATGTAAGCAGTACTGAGCACATTTGTGAATGTGTGGTGCTGGAGTTATGAAATAATTCTGAGTGTTTCACATGCTTTAATAATACATGCAAACATCACTGCTGGAGATAGACATTTCCTGTCTTTCTCTTTTCCAGTCTTTTCCCTATTCCTTCTTTATCCTATCTCACATCTCACATCAATTTTGTTTCTTTTTTATCAGACCTTGGTACCAAAAGCATGATTTATGTCATCACGGTTTATATAACTTTTCATTGCGGTTTGTTTATTTGTCAAACTGGAAATGGAAGGTAAAGGCATGTAAATAGCAAATATGTAATTATATGTGTGAGATTACAGTGTTTTATAGTAGTGGGGATTTTGATTCGTCCCAGTGTCTCGAGTCTTGTGAAACCATTCACAAAGATTCATTTACTGATTCGTTCGGATCACCATTTCTCCAGTATAGACAAACGAGTGTCTTTTATGTGATATGAGTGAGTCATTGAATCACTGATTCAACTGATTGATTAAAAAAAACACAGAGTAGTTCATGACCAAAACATGAAAGTGAATGAGAATGATTCATTCACTTAAAAGATTCCTTCAAAAACACTGACACTACAGGTATTTAAGTAGTACACTCAAGCGTAGTAAAAAAAAATTGATCAAGACTACAGAAGTATGACAAGCAGTAGCATACGGATTCACGTGCATCGTGCTAAATAACGACCACGTCCACAGTGAGTTGTATGTTCTGAAGTGCTTGTTTATGACACTTTGAATCCTTTGGAACTAATACATTAAGGTAAAGTCGTGGCACAACCCAGAATACATTGTAGTATTAATATGCTGATAATTTGCAGTAATGCAGTAATGAATACATGTTTTATTTTAAAAGGATAGTTCACCCAAATATTTTAATGATCTCATCATTTACTCACCCTCATGCCATCCCACATGTGTCTGACTTACTTTCTTTTTCTGAACACAAATGAAGATTTATGGACTGTAGGTCCATGCAATGCAAGTAAATGGTGGCCAGTACTTTGAAAGTCCAAAAAGCACATAAAGGCAGCAAGTGATCTAAATGACTCCAGTAATTTAACATATTTCTTCTGAAGCGATATAGTGGCTTTGAGTGAGAAACAGTTTTTTTTTTCTTTTACTATAAATCTCCACTTTTTACTTTCAGAATGTGAAAGTGAATGTGGAAATTTATAGTAAAATATTACATACACTGGCAGCCAAAAGTTTAGAATAATGTACAGATTTTGCTGTTTCGGAAAGAAATTGGTACTTTAATTCACCAAAGTGGCATTCAACTGATCACAAAGTATAGTCATGTCATTACTGATGTAAAAAACAGCACCATCACTATTTGAAAAAAGTCATTTTTGATCAAATCTAGACAGGCTCCATTTCCAGCAGCCATCACTGTTTATGAGCTGCCACAGTATGCAATAGACTGGCATGTCTTAAGGTCAATATTAGGTCAAAAATGGCAAAAAAAGAAACAGCTTTCTCTAGAAACTCATCAGTCAATCATTGTTTTGAGGAATGAAGGCTATACAATGCTTGAAATTGCCAAAAAACTGAAGATTTCATACAAAGGTGTTCACTACAGTCTTCAAAGACAAAGGACAACTGTCTCTAACAAGGACAGAAAGAGATGTGGAAGGCCAGATGTACAACTAAACAAGAGGATAAGTACATCAGAGTCTCTAGTTTGAGAAATAGACGCCTCACATGTCCTCAGCTGACAGCTTCATTGAATTCTACCCGCTCAACACCAGTTTCATGTAAAACAGTAAAGAGAAGACTCAGGGGTGCAGGCCTTATGGGAAGAATTGCAAAGAAAAAGCCACTTTTGAAACAGAAAAACAAAAAGAAAAGGTTAGAGTGGGCAAAGAAACACAGACATTGGACAACAGATAATTGGAAAAGTGTTATGGATCTTAACCCCACTGAGCTTTTGTGAGATCAGCTAGACTGTAAGGTGTGTGAGAAGTGCCCGACAAGACAGCCACATCTATGGCAAGTGCTACAGGAAGCGTGGGGTGAAATGTCACCTGAATATCTTGTAATATATATTTTAATACTATATACTAAGTAATGTGTAATCAAAATCATACATTAAGTCTTAAATGAATATACTGAGTGTTTTTCTGTGTTTCTCTCCATGTGCATGACTAAAACTCACACTCCCTACCTGTGGAGACAGAGTGGCCTTGTACCACTCCTGCCTCCTTTCTTCTTATCTAACAAATGGCTGGGGCAGGTTGGGGCTGTTGGCAGCTGGCCCCAGAGAGAAAACAGTTATTAGCTGAAAGTGAGTCTGTTATCAGGAATGCTGAATGATGGAATCCATCTGCCTCCTAGGGGCCATATAAGCTAGAGAATTTGAAGGTTTCATTGCTCACCACCAGTCAGAGTTACAGTCTCTGTATGGTTTTGAGTCCACCTTGCAAGTGTGTTCATTAAATACTTATTCGAAAGGCACCTCAGTCTTTGAGTCTTTAATACAGAATTTCCACCACATGTCTGGACAAACTTGACAGCTAGAATGCCAAAGATCTGCAAAGCTGTCATTGCTGCATGTGGAGGATTTTTTTTATGAGAACTCTTTGAAGTAGTTTAAGAAGTTCTGAATTTTTTTCAAATTGTAATAGTGATTTTTCACATTATTAATGTCCTGACTATACATTGTAATCAGTTAAATGCCACTTTGGTGAAGAAAAGTACCAATTTATTTCCATAACAGCAAAATCTGTACATTATTCAAAAATCTTGGTCGCTAGTGTAGATATTGATCTGTTTCTCACCCACACTTATCATATTGCTTCTAAAAACATAGATTTACAGATTTCTCAGTCGATTTTACGTATTTCTCTAAACTCATGTCACTGCTCTCAGTACAATTAACACAGCCATCTGAACACTTTGTAATTGTCCTAAACAGATTGTGCATTTTTCTTGATTTTCCTCATTTTCTCGAAACACTACATACACATTTCTTTGATCTAAAATTCATGCTTTCAAAACAGTTAACACAAACAACTAAATTAAAGTCATACTCTCAAATGCACATGGCAGGTTGTCAAATGCCTTTATACTGATATCTGCTGTGTTAGTAATGCACACAGCAAAGAAAATGCAATTCACCAAATTTTTCACACAACTGTCATGACTTTGCTATCTATAAAAGGGGTCAAATATGAAAATTCAGAGCAAACAAACAATGAGGAACAAGAAGAAGAAGAAGAAGAAGGAAGAACAACACGAACAGGTGCAAAATGAGAAGAGGTAGAGTGGGTAAAGGAAGAGAAAATAGGAGGAAGAAGAGATGAGAAAAGGGGAAGGTTTTCTCATCTCTTTCAGGGGTGAGCACTGCATTGAAAGAGTTGAGGAAAGACCAAATGGAGATGGTGTAATGATGGTGAGCAGAGGGAAAGAGGACAGCAGGGTGAAAGAGTAAAGAAGGCACAGAAGAGGCTCAAATGATCTGATAGTTCCTCTAATTTATCATATTATGAATCACGGTCTCTCTGAGACACACAAAGTGTTCGGCCTAATGTGAGCAGATCTACAGTGACTTCAGTCTCAACAAAAAAGAAGAGGGAGAAATGCCATTCCTCTGCATGCCAGTCAATCATTGTCCACAATTACTGTACCATCTGTGCTTATAGTGCTGCTTTAGGTCCATACAATTTAGCAAGACTGCTATTTTTTTGTTTGTTTGCTGTTTTTTTTTTTTTTTTTACATTAAACTTCTTCATCATCCTTCCATAGGAAGAGCAGGAACAACTAGAAATTTAGAGGCATTTTATGAAAACAGATGGGAAAAGGTCTTTATTGTGGATTTTTATGATAAATGTGTTATTTCAATCATAGAGTTGCATGTCTATAGCTGATAATGTTATGAATTCAATAGAGAACACATCTATAGTTTTGAGTATTTAGTTTTAATAAATGCATTATCAGGAAAGAATATGTTTCTTTATTATGCAGTGAAATTGAATTGTTTTGCAAAACTGAGTGTCTGATTCGTCCGCTGTGTGAATTGTTTTAAGAGCACTGATTATAGTTTGGAGAAATGTATAAAATCGACTGAGAAAAACTGTAAACACTGGAGTCATTTGGATTACTTTTATGCTGCCTTTATGGAATTTTTGGAGCTTGAAAAGTCTGGTCATCATTCACTTGCATTGTATGGACCTACAGAGTGGAAATATTCAACTAAAAATCTTCATTTGAGTTCAGCAGAAGAAAGAAAGTCATACACATCTGGGATGGCATGATGGTGAGTAAATGATAAGAGCATTTTCATTTTTGGGTGAACTATTCCTTTAAGATGTTTTATTTTAAAGACATTTTTGTTTACTTTGTACAATATATAATTTTGGTTCTGTGTTGGGTTGCCACTTAACATCCGATCAAAAACCTGGGTCCTGAAGCAAAAATTAAGGATAACTTTTACCATATACAACATAATGAAGCAGTAAACCAAACTACCACTAGAGGTCAGAACATGACACTTCACTTCCACAGCTCACATTTTATGCATTCAAAGCCTGCATTTCTTTTTTCTTTGCAAACTTTTTCTTTGGAAATCACAGTATTTAAAAGAAAACTGATTACTAAAAAATAACTTATAGGCTATAACTCATATCTGACTAAATAATATCAGTTAGCCATACCTCTATACAGTAATATTATGCTTGTCCAAAGTGCTTTAAAATGCGTAATTGCACCATTGGAATCTCCACATCCATTGTAAGTTCATTACTCTAAATGCAGGTTTTTTTTATTTATTTATTTTACTTGAATTATGCAATGCATATTTTCCCATTTCATTTACATACTGATTCGACCCCATGTTAATACCTGAGCCCACTCTTTTCCTGTTCTATTTGTTAAAATCTCTCTTAAATCTTCCCCGTTCTCATCCCAACAACACGTTTATTTTCTTTAGGGACAAAGGTTTGTCCCCCAGATCCTGCGGGGCCCCCAAGCGAGCTATTTTTGGAGTTCACAGCATGTGACCTCTGAGCAGAGACAGTAACGTCCTGAACTCTTTAGCATCAAAGAGTTCAGCAGGGTGGCGGAGCTGAAACATAACGCATCACAATGCCGATCCACCTACGCTCTCCCACTCCTGTTCCTCACTTTCCTCAAATATGCGAATATGAATGACCCTTCACCTCTTCCTGTGACCTCTCCATCATGTTATCTCAGGTACTTTAATCTTTACAGTTTACTATGGTTGAGTTTCTTATTTGACTTGTCTGTTTGTTTGTTTAATATACAGACCAAATATTCAAGGGTATGTAAACTTTTGATCAGGGCCATTTGGGTGATTTCTGTTATCATTATGATTTAAAAAGGAGCCAAACAACTATGTGATGATAAATGGCTTCATATGATCACTATCCTTAAATAAATGTTTTTTTGCATGATCAGTCATTTGAAACAACCACACCGTCTTTTTCCAGAGCAGCCTGTATTTCTCCTGAGGTTACCTGTGGGTTTTTCTTTGTATCCTGAACAATTCTTCTGGCAGTTGTGGCTGAAATCTTTCTTGGTCTACCTGACCTTGGCTTGGTATCAAGAGATCCCCGAATTTTCCACTTCTTAATAAGTGATTGAACAGTACTGACTGGCATTTTCAAGGCTTTGGATATCTTTTTATATCCTTTTCCATCTTTATAAAGTTCCATTACCTTGTTATGCAGGTCTGTTGACAGTTCTTTTCTGCTCCCCATGGCTCAGTATCTAGCCTGCTCAGTGCATCCACGTGAGAGCTAACAAACTCATTGACTATTTATACACAGACACTAATTGCAATTTAAAAAGCCACAGGTGTGGGAAATTAACCTTTAATTGCCATTTAAACCTGTGTGTGTCACCTTGTGTGTCTGTAACAAGGCCAAACATTCAAGGGTATGTAAACTTTTGATCAGGGCCATTTGGGTGATTTCTGTTATCATTATGATTTAAAAAGGAGCCAGACAACTATGTGATAATAAATGGCTTCATATGATCACTATCCTTAAATAAAAGACAGTTTTTTTGCATGATCAGTCATATTTTCAAAATCAATGCCAGAATTTCACAATTTCTGCCAGGGTATGCAAACTTTTGAGCACAACTGTATAAATAGCCTACACACTACCAATCAAACATTTGGTCACTAAATTTATGTTTCTCCTAATCTGAAAGGAGTAGTCCACACAAAAATGAAAATACCGTCATCATTTACTCACTCTCATGTCATTCCAAACCCACTACTTTTATAGTGGGCTTGCGATTATACTTTAAAAAGAAACGTTAATAGCGACGCAGATTGCAGAGAATGTCACTTGGTGTGTGAGCGTGCAGTGTGTATAGGCACAAATCCAAAGGTTAATTTATAATTTTCTCCATGTCATTTCAACATTAACAGATTGGGCGAAAACATGAGAATTGACACATTTTAGTAAGTTGTATTGTATCTTTTAACATTCCCTCTAATGTTCATTCATGTTTTTTTTTCATGCTATAAGTCGGAGAGAGAGAGAGTGTTTGCGCCCCGCTCGGTTTGAATGGGTATCACTGTAAAATCTAATTATTTGACCTTTAGGCAATCGGTTTGCATGCTTTTTCTAAGTAACATACTTATTTGGCTCAAGTAAACTGAACATAATTTTTTTTAAGTAATGTTAACTAGTTGCAAGTAAACTTAACACATCTGTGATTAAAGTGTCATTGTTTTTATTTAATTATTTAAATTGAGTTATAGCACATCTTATACAGTATAAGGGAAATTATGACTGGAATCTCGGTTAGCCATATTGGATTCTTCTTAGTGCACGTAAATCTGCACTTTTTTGAAGTACAACAGCATAAAGAAGAATGCCTTATATTTAACAGGCTCCAAGTTAACAAAAGTAACACTAATCAACCTCATGATGACTTCACACAAAATTAACACATCAACCAGCTACAACAAATCAACAACAGTTTACAACAAGAATTAAAACTATATACATTTTTAAACAACACTGATTTTTTTTCTACATAATTTCCCTTGTTCTTATGGGTATTCCACAAAGCTGCAATTTTGTACTTCATAATTTTGAGTTAGTAGTACTCAAAGCCAAAAAACTGATATATTTGAGTTATGATTCCAAGATGTGACATTTCAAGTACTGCTTAATTAGAACTACTTACATATTTTTTATTAATGACAACTTTAAAGTTTAGAGAGTAATGGTAACTTGATTAAAACTAGTACAAATAGTAAAAAATAAAGCTTACAGTTTTTTACAATCATTTTCACACATTTCTCAATACCGAGAACGCATTTTCAAAATTCTTCACGCAGTCATCTCTACCAACATTTATACTAGCACAACAGTTAATCTTTCATCCAACACACCCTACAACCATCACAACACTTCACACATCTCCCAAAATCAATTCATTACACCAAAACACTGGCAAACTGTTTCTCCCAATAGAAATACACTGTGACTCAAAAAATACATGAACTAATAAACACAAACAACAGGAATCATTACAAGATGTTTCATTTTGGCTTAAGGTACAGTATATTTGATTTTTTACATATGTTAACCAACATTCTGTTACAAAGCAAGAATGGCACTTCACTGTGTAGAATTTACTCCGTTCTACACTAACTATGGAATGAATCTCAAATGCTGTAATTTTCTTCAGTGTGCTTAACTGTATTTTCACATATGTGTGCATATGGCACAATAATTCCAAAATAACCAGAAAGCTAAAAAATAAGTAAATAAATAAATAAATAAAAAAAGTTACAAAGTCACAGTCAGAAAAATACATTCTGCAATCTCAATTTACAGTACATCATACTGTCCACTGTATTGTAGGTCAGTTTGGTTCACTTGCAGAATGCATATCTTACCTGTTTGTTTGTTCAGATATTTGCACAATGAATGCCACTGTTGAGCATGGGAGATTTCAAAGATAGACCATGTTCCCTGTCTGTTACTCACTTGAAATTGTGTTGATGTAGTAACACTCCTTTGGAGCCCCGAACACCTCTGCTTATTTTAAAAAAGGCCAATGAGATTTGGCGTGTGGAATTTGCATGCCACTCCCCCGGAAATACGGGTATAAAAGGAGCTGGTATGCAACCACTCATTCAGATTTTCTCTTTGGAGCCGAGCGGTTCTATTCATTGAAGCTGAATTCATCCGCGAATTTCATTCACCTCATCTGCTGGATTCTACGGTGCATTTCAGTGGCTTCTCCCCCTCTGCACCTGTGGAGTGCAGAGAACGCCCCTGGGCGCTTCGGCAGAAACAACTAAAAGAGTATATTCTAAAAAGAGTATATTTTCTTTCTAAAAGAGTGGCACACACGGAAAGTCTTTTTAAAGATGCCTTTCAGTTTGTGTGTTATTCCTGGTTGCGGTCGATATCTCTCCGCTTTTGACGGCCACGATTGCTATCTTACCTGTCTGGGCACTGCCCACGCGGAGACATCGTTCGTGGATGAGTCATGTCCTCATTGCGAGAACATGACCATGGCAACGTTGCGGTTGCGGCTTGCTTTCGTAAGAAAAGCATTCCCCAGCACGCTGGCTTACCACAACCGGGCTCACGCACGAGACTGCCAACTCATCTCAGCATGAGTTCGACTTCTCGAAAGCAGATGATGAGTTATCGAGCACAGCATCGGAGAGCGGGCTCGTCCAGTCTGACGCAGAGGCTTCAGCTGGGCTTCCTCATTCGGGAACGGTCGTCCAGTCTCACACCGACGCGGAAATGACAGACATGCTTTCCCGGGCGCCCGAAGCTCCCGTCTGAGGCCTGTAGGTTTACGTCATCCCTGATGACTGTGGCCTGCGGTGCCTCTGGACAAGCCGCCTCCACCCTGCATGCCATGGCTCTCCTGCAAGTACACAATAAGCCAAGACGCTAAAAGAACTGCACAAGGGTAGTTCTGACCAGGGATTGATGGAGGAACTGCGCTCGGTGACCGACCTCGCTCTCCGGGCGATGAAGGTCACGGCGTGATCTCTCGGGCAGGCGATGTCCACCCTGGTGGTCCAGAAGCGCCACCTCTGGCTCAACTTGGTTGAGATGGGAGAGGTGGACAAGCACGGTTTCTTGACACCCCCATTTCCCAGGTTGGCCTGTTTGGCGACGCCGTCGAGGACTTTGCCCAGCAGTTCTCGTCAGTGAAGAAGCAGACGGAGGTCTTACAACATATCCTGCCCGGCGTGGCTTAAGACCCTGCACCCTGTCTGCTCGTCGCCAAGGGTGTCCTCCTGCAGCAACAACACCGGCTCCGCTGCAGCCCGCCCCCGTGGCCTGGCTCTGGCGTGGAGCCCTCCCGTCTCACGGCTGGCTGCTAAGAACCCGAGGAAGGTTTTGAAGCGCCCCCGAGACGGGCAACCCAGGGGTGAGGAGACCCACTTCTCTGGGGCTGGTCGACAGACCACTCCAATCCCCGGTGGAGGGCCGGGAGGAGAATCTTTTGTCACCACATGCCCAGGTGGCTGCGGCACCCAAAACCTGACAAAAGAATGGTTCCCTCGTCTCCTGGGTCACATATCCAGTGTGCACAGCCGTCATCATGACCACCATCCAACGTCTCATCTTTGC
The DNA here is from genome assembly GCF_019703515.2 of Myxocyprinus asiaticus. Taxonomy (NCBI): domain Eukaryota; kingdom Metazoa; phylum Chordata; class Actinopteri; order Cypriniformes; family Catostomidae; genus Myxocyprinus; species Myxocyprinus asiaticus. The sequence continues at coordinate 5,655,402 of NC_059364.1, read as the reverse complement.
AGGTATGGCGCTCCATTGGCGGTCCCCCCGCCCCTGTGCGCCCAGCTGTGGCACAAACACGCCCACACGGGATTGGGTCCGGTGGACTATGGGGACGAGACTCCTCCTCCCCCCTCCTTGACCAATCTTATGGTGGGCGGCAGGAGCCAGGTAAGTGCTTCGGTGTCCCTGGACTCAGCACGGCCACGGGGCTTGAATCCCCTCGACGTGGTACCTCGAGCTCCGCCCTGCCTGACATGATCATTCCCTTGGTCCCCCTCGCCCGGAGTTTTGACGCATGGCTCGCGCTTTCCAACCCGTCACAGTGGCTGACCCGGACTGTTCGACTCGGCTATGCGATTCAGTTCACCAGGCACCCGCCCAGGTTCAGCGGCATCCGCTTAACTTCGGTGAAGGGCGAGAATGCCGCTACCTTGCGTGCGGAGATCGCTACCCTTCTGCGCAAGGGCGCGATAGAGCCTGTCCCTCCAGCCGAGATGAAGAAAGGGTTCTACAGCCCTTACTTCATCGTACCGAAGAAAGGCGGTGGGTTGCGACCAATCCTGGACCTGCAAGTACTGAACCGGACTTTGCACAGACTCCCGTTCAAGATGGGTACTTTCACGTCTCGGTCTTACCTCGACACAGACCCTTCCTGCGGTTTGCCTTTGAAGGCCAGGCATACCAGCACAAGGTCCTTCCCTTCGGCCTGTCCCTGTACCCTCGCGTCTTCATGAAGGTCGCAGAGGCTGCCCTTGCCCCGCCAAGGGAAGTGGGCGTCCAATTCCTCAACTATCTCGACAACTGGCTGATCCTATCTCACTCTTGAGAGTTGCTGTGCGCACACAGGGACCTCGTGCTCTGGCACCTCAGCCGACTGGGTCTTCGGGTCAACTGGGAAAAGAGAAAGCTCTCCCCGGTTCAGAGCATCGCTTTTCTCAGTCTGGAGTTGGACTCAGTCTCGATGACAGCGTGCCTCACGAACGAGCATGTGCAGTCGGTGCTGAACTGTCTGTAGGCGTTCAGACGGAGAACAGCGGTTCCACTGAAACTCTTTCAGAGGCTCCTGGGGCATATGGCATCCTCAACGGCAGCCACACCGCTCGGGTTGATGCATATGAGACCGCTTCAGCACTGGCTTCAGACTCGAGTCCCGAGATGGGCATGGCGCTGCGGGACACATTGCGTGGCCATCACGCCGATCTGTCGCCGTCTCTTCAGCTCTTGGACCGAGCCTGCATTTCAACGGGCAGGGATTCCCCTAGAGCAGGTCTCCAAGTGCAACGTGGTTACAACAGAACACCCCCCCCCCCCCCCGGTGAATTCCCCTGAGGAAGGACCTTCTTTTCTTGGCTGATTAGATAATCGCATGGATGATTGTTGGTGCCAGACAGGCTGGATTGAGAATTTCTGTAACTGTCTCTAGAATTTACTCAAAATGGTGCCAAAAACAAAAAACATCCAGTGATCGGCAATTCTGTGGATGGAAATGCCTTGTTGATGAGAGAGGTCAACAGAGAATGGCCAGATTGGTTCGAACTGACAAAGACTATGGTAACTCGGATAACCGCTTTGTAAAATTGTGGTGAGAAGAATATCATCTCAGAATGCTACTCTGAGATGCCGGTTGGCACTGTTTTGGCTGCACATGGGGGACCTAAACAAAATTAGGCAGGTTTTAATGTTGTGGCTGATCGGTGTATATATTAAACGCATATTAAACGCAGTCTAAATGTAATTTGGAACAAAAGACAACTATGATTGTGATCTCTGGGATATTAGTCCACTTTATCCTCCCAATAAACGACAGTATTTCTGGGAAGTGGAGGTTGCAGTGTTCCCCGTGCTCCGATGACATCATAGGATTATAGCATCGCATATCACATTATCCAACTACATATCGCATATCGCATTTTTCCTCCATATCGTGCAGCACTACTTTTATGACACTTTTGGAGATCTTTATTTAGTATTAATATGAGTCACTATGTAATGACATTATATTACATTTAGCCAACAGGACATTCATTAAATTATTTCCTTTTGTGTTTCAAAGTAAAAAGAAAGTCATATGAGTTTGGAGTGACATGAGGGTGAGTAAATTATGACAGAATTGTATTTATTTTTTAAATCTACACCTGTGTCAATGACATGACACTTATTTTTAAAAATTGTTTTTTTTTTTTTTTTAAGTTATTCAAAAAATACATAAAAAATGCAGTTCACACAGAAGAATTACTTGAATACACCTAATCTATGATGAAAATGTTTTCATTTTGTCATCATGTGTCGACAAAATTGGACCAAATTCTTGGGCCAGATTGAAACAAAACACACCGCAAGCACTCCCCCTAAGTGAGCCTGTGACAGTGATAAACGTGTTGTGTGTTTGAAAGGGACAACAAACAGACAGCACCTCATTTCCACAGTGTGTGTGTGTGAGAGGACACAGGAGGAGTCATCCAGTTAGAGCCTGGACACCACAAGGTCCACCGGGGAGGGGCTTGGGGGACGCAGGTTTTGTTTTCTTGAAAAAGTGCCATAAAACAACTCTTCTTAATTGGTGCGCTATAAAATTAGCATTTGCAAAAGCATTAGATCTCCTTTGCCTTTGTGTGAGTTGTTGACCTTATTCAGAACCATTCACTTTCAGTTATTTCTTTGGTTTTATTGAGAAACAGACAGAAACGGAGAGGAAACTGGTATTCCAGAAGCATCTCTTTACTTCTCTTCCTCATAAAGTTAGTCACGGTTGATTCTGATGTCTTTGATTTGATCTGTTTGCTGTACTGTGAATCATGAGACCTACAGAGACATTCATGGAGGCATCATTAGCACTTTAAACCGAAACAGCAGGTTTTGTTTGAGAGTTTATTGCCTGGCACAAGTATGAAACTAAAAAAATGATAGATAAATAGATAGA